>NW_025765393.1:0-182145 GCF_003918875.1 Haliotis rubra | reverse complement strand
TCGATATCAGCTTTAGCCTTGCCTCAATATCAACCTTAGTCTTGCCTCAATATCAGCTTTAGACTTGCGTCCATATCAGCTTTAGCCTTGCATCAATATCAGCTCTAGCCTTGCATCGATATCAACCTTAGCCTTACATCCATATCAGCTTCAGCCTTACATCAATATCAGCTTCAGCCTTGCCTCAATATTAACCTTAGCCTTGCCTCAATATCAGCTTTAGCATTGCCTCAATATCAGCTTTAGCATTGCCTCAATATCAGCTTTATAATTGCCTCAATATCAGCTTTATAATTGCATCGATATAGCTTTAGCCTTGCATAGATGTCAACTTTAGCCATGCATCAGTTGATGCAGCCTTGTCTTCTCGCGTCGATATCAGCTTACAATTGCATTGATATCAGCTTTAACCTTACATCAATATCAGCTTTGGCCATGCCTCAATGTTAGCTATAGCCAAATCAGCAACAACATCAGTTGTAAATCAATATCAACCTTAGTCCAATATCAGTATCATTATTAGTTCTGTGTCAATAACATCCACTGCCATCAAGGTGAACCACTCGTCACTATCAACCTTAACTGGACATCACTATCATCACCGGAGTTTCAACATTAAAGTTACCCATAAATGAATACCAATGAAACTGTTATGTTTTCTCCAGCCATGCATCAATATCAGCATCAGGTGTGCATCGATATCAGCAACAGTAGCAACAACAGCTGTTAATCAATTTCAATCCCACCTTGTCACAAATCAATACCACCGTTATGTATGGAGCATTTACAGTTTTCAGTCGTCAGTGACGGGACATCCATGCAACTCATATCACCAAGAGCAGTACTCAAAGTATGTCCCGATTTTACTATTTTTCACAGTATCAGGTTAAAAAGAACTTGCAGATTCCTTTGGCTTTAAAGTGTTCAACAAGACGTTAACACAGTTCTTATGTCCCCTGTACGTGGCTTTGTGCAGAGGTGTGTCTCCTCTCTTGTTCTTCACTCGAAGATCCGCCCCAGCTTTCAGCAGAAGCTCAACGTTTTCCGTAGAGCCATACTTTGCTGCTCTGTGTAGGGTGTGTCGCCTCTATTGTCCTGAACGTTTACATCTACCCACATCCTAGAACTCCCATCCCAACCATTCTCCTCTGGGAGAAACATGCTACTGTTATCGATACCTTGTTCCAACATCTGCTTGAGACACTCGTAGGAGGTCTCCCGGCTCTGGTGAAGCGCTGTTGAACCCCTTCTGTTCTGGATGTTCACATCAGCATCAGCCTTCAACAATTCACCAACACAACTGCAATGACCCCTACCAGCGGCTTTATGGAGTGGGGTGTTACCTATCGCATTCTGTATGTTAACATCAACCATATCCTTCATCAATGCAGCCACACTCTCTGAAACTCCCATCTCGGATGCTGCATGGAAAGCTGTGTCGCCTGCCATGTTCCTCAGGTACCGACTAGCTCCCGCTGCTAACAGTACGTTTACATATTCTACTGACCGTCTTTTAGCAGCTCGGTGAAGGGCTGTGTTTCCTACTCTGTTTCGATCGTTCACATAGGCTCCGAACTTTAATAACAGTCTTAATGATTGTACGGAGCCTCTCTCGCCAGCTATGTGGAGTGGTGTGTCACCAGCATTGTTCTTGAGATTAGCATCAGCTCCAGCCTCAAGAAGCTAAGCAGCTCCACGCAGTCCACAGATCTCCTTCCTGCTGCCTTGTGGGTGGAGTGTCACCCTGGATGTTCTGAGGAGTTCACATTGGCTCGAGATTCCAACAAGAGCTCAACGTTATATTCCGACCCAAACTCGGCTGCTATGTGAAGAGGCGAGTCACCTTTATTTTTATACATCATAGCACAACCTTTCCACCTCTTTTTACTTCTGTTCTTTTTCAGTTACCAACTTCTTTTGTTGTTCTGTAAATGTCGGTTTCTGTGCACACTGGGTTGTTGGCCCTGCTTCTGGAATCTGGAAATACAGTGTTATTGGGGTATCGTTTTATTGTACATTCACGTCATCGAACGCTGTTACATCTAACGTTACAGTTTGTACCATATGTCATGATATGCTGTTGAATATCACGTTGTATGTTTAATCGTACGTCATGATATGCTGTAGAATATCACGTTGTATATTTAATCGTACGTCATGATATGCTGTAGAATATCACGTTGTATGTTTAATCGTACGTCATGATATGCTGTAGAATATCACGTTGTATGTTTAATCGTACGTCATGAAACGCAGCTGCATATAATGTTACACAATTAACCGTACGTCATGAGAGAGTGAGTAAATGAGTGAAGATTTTAAGTCACATCGGCAATATTTCAGCCATATCTTGACCATTAACAAGTTATAATGTCATAATAAGTCATTATAAAAACCTGTCGGCGAAAGAAAGTAAAAATAGCTAGAATAACACAGATATAATCGTAAAACTAGGAAAATCTAAAATATCTTAACTATGAAAGATAATACAATATAAAAAAGTTGCTTTAGATCGCCAACAACAGACGGCCGATCACCATACTAGGGACCATGGGGACTTGCTACCAGCATCAATCCTAGCTTGATTTACATCATCTCTTCAGCCATTGGCGATTGTAGTCAAATTAGCTATACTTTAAAATAACACACATTCTACGATTAAACACACGTGGTATGAAGAATCCTTTGAATGAAATGGGACTTACATCCGTTCGTCATGTTATCCTGTTGCATTTTACGCTACACGCGTAGCCCTACGTCATGAGAGGCTGTTGCATTTTACGTTACCGTTCAACCGTACCTCATGAGAGGCTGTTGCATATATCGTTACCGTTCAACCGTACGTCATGAAATACAGTTGCATATATCGTTACCGTTCAACCGTACGTCATGAAATTAATGCAGTTGCATATATCGTTACCGTTCAACCGTACGTCATGACATGCAGTTGCATATATCGTTACCGTTCAACCGTACGTCATGAAATACAGCTGCATATATCGTTACCGTTCAACCGTACGTCATGAGAGGGCTGTTGCATATATCGTTACCGTTCAACCGTACGTCATGAAATGCAGTTGCATATATAGTTACCGTTCAACCGTACGTCATGAAATTAATGCAGTTGCATATATCGTTACCGTTCAACCGTACGTCATGACATGCAGTTGCATATATCGTTATCGTTCAACCGTACGTCATGAAATACAGCTGCATATATCGTTACCGTTCAACCGTACGTCATGAAATGCAGTTGCATATATCGTTACCGTTCCACCATACGTCATAAAAATGCAGTTGCATATATCGTTACCGTTCAACCGTACGTCATGAAATACAGTTGCATATATCGTTACCGTTCCACCATACGTCATAAAATGCAGTTGCATATATCGTTACCGTTCAACCGTACGTCATGAAATACAGTTGCATATATCGTTACCGTTCCACCATACGTCATAAAATGCAGTTGCATATATCGTTACCGTTCAACCGTACGTCATGAAATACAGTTGCATATATCGTTACCGTTCCACCATACGTCATAAAATGCAGTTGCATATATCGTTACCGTTCAACCGTACGTCATGAAATACAGTTGCATATATCGTTACCGTTCCACCATACGTCATAAAATGCAGTTGCATATATCGTTACCAGTTCAACCGTACGTCATGAAATACAGTTGCATATATCGTTACGTTACCGTACGTCAAAATGCAGTTGTATATATCGTTCTGTGTGACCTTGAGACACCGTACGTCATGAAATGCGTGACAATCAAACGCAAACTCTTGGATGTACGTCAAGGCAAACTTTGTGACACTCCTCGCATACCTAAACCACGCGGCCACCTATCATTCGCAGATTTCTCATGATCAAGTTATTGATTTCTTATACTTTGGGCTCAATTACAACAAATGCGTATTCTCGTGGCTTGTCACCCCGGTGCGGTAAGCAGATAGGTATTCCAGATAACACGTTAGGGATCACTAGCGAGGGCAGAAGCTATACACTAACGCCAAAAGAAACTTTACCCTTCTTCCTTTACGAATTACTTAAAACTATCAAAGATATATTAGAAGGTTTTAGTTGACAAGAAAGCTTAACAACCCAGTTTTATTCAAATCACAAAAACAAATTCTCCAATGTATTCATATTAAGGGGAAATGCATCTTTTTCAGAATAGTTAAATTGTCCTATTTTCGACCATGCCGAAACAAACCAATAACAGTGATTTAGATGTCCAAACGAAAGGATGAAATAAAAGTCTGCTTTGAGACAAAGTAAACTATTTAAAGTTACCATTTTTCTACTATTAAAACAAGATACAACTGTTGTAGAGTGTGTAAAATTGTAAAAAAATCATTCCTATGATTTCAGTCTTTAAATCACTTTCTGCTGATTTGCATTAGTGAAAACAAGTAAAACGTGTCTTTGATTCTGTGAAAAAGTGTTTCGGCACATCAAAAATTATATTTGTTAACATATTTGCTTGCAAAGTAACATTTTTCAATTTTCTGTTTATACATAGCAACATCAATCGCCAAAACGTAGCAATATACAAGCAGTATTTTCATCCATTTCACGTGTAGAATGATTCTATAGGGTATAAAGAGAGACTATCATGCATGATATGATAAACAACTACGAGATATATGCTACCATTAAAAGCTGCAGAGTGAGAAAGAGCCATTGGGATGGTGCAGATGGGGTCGACATACAATGCGGTTGCCAGCGCCTTCAGATGCCACCGTATCACGGTTATAAGACTTATTCAGTCCCTACAGACAGACTGGGGTCACCGTAGACAGACCAAGAAGTGGACGTCCACGCATCACAACGTCAGCTGAAGATAGGTACCTCCGTCATTAAGGAAGGAGGGTTGACTTTCCTTTGGCGTAGTGCTGGCAAGGAGTATTTCCTCCTGGGTGGAACTCGGTAAGGTTCTGGGCTGTCACACGTCTCTAAGATATGGATGTTGATTTTCAGATTATATGGGCCTGCAGTTTCTTTATACATGTGTTGGTGTACCAATGCTCTCTGCAATGGCATACTGTGCAACATGTTAGCGTATAGAAGGTCGAATATCATAATTATTTAAACACATGCCATCATTTTGCAGGAGGGACTCCTTTCGATTGTTCCCTTACAAAAAGTGCTGATTTTACATGCGATTTGTTCGTAGTCGTGTGGAGCGTCAGCACAGGGAGAAAAAGGTCGTTGTTCGATTCCCGGTTGTGTCACACCAGAACACGACATAGTTTGATACTTATTCATTCCCTTCAGTGAGGCTCTAACCCCCCTTCGGCTTCGCATACAACCGGGCTTCGCATACTGGGCGGCTCAGTGTGTGTAAGTAGAGTGGGCTAGCACAATTGAACTAGACTAAACACACACACACACACACACACACACACGCGCACACACACACGCACGCACACACAAACGAAGTTATTCCACATGACGCTCCACCTCACCACCATGCTTGGCGTTTGTAAATATTGCTGCAAGACACACACACACACACACACACACACACACACACACACACACGAAGCTATTCTACACGCCACCATGCTTGACGTTACCTGTTGCTGAAAGACACACACACACACACACACGAAACTATTCCACATGTCGCCTCATCTACACACCACCGTGCTTGACGTTACCTGTTGCTGAAAAACACACACACACACACACACACACACACACGAAGCTATTTCACATGTCGCCTCATCTACACATCACTGTGCTTGACGTTACCTGTTGATCACACACACACACACACACACACACACACACGAAGCTATTCCACATGTCGCCTCATCTACACGCCACCGTGCTTGACGTTACCTGTTGCTGAAAGGCACACACACACACACACACACACACGAAGCTATTCCACATGTCGCCTCATCTACACATCACCGTGCTTGACGTTACCTGTTGATGACACACACACACACACACACACGAAGCTATTCCACATGTCGCCTCATCTACACACCACCATGCTTGACGTTACCTGTTGCTGAAAGACACACACACACACACACACACGAAGCTAGTCCACATGTCGCCTCATCTACACACCACCGTGCTTGACGTTACCTGTTGCTGAAAGACACACACACACACACACACACACACACAGAGAAGCTATTCTACACGCCACCATGCTTGACGTTACCTGTTGCTGAAAGGCACACACACACACGAAGCTATTCCACTTGTCGCCTCATCTACACATCACCGTGCTTGACGTTACCTGTTGATGACACACACACACACACACACACACGAAGCTATTCCACATGTCGCCTCATCTACACACCACCATGCTTGACGTTACCTGTTGCTGAAAGACACACACACACACACACACACGAAGCTAGTCCACATGTCGCCTCATCTACACACCACCGTGCTTGATGTTACCTGTTGCTGAAAGACACACACACACACACACACACACACGAAGCTATTTCACATGTCGCCTCATCTACACACCACCGTGCTTGACGCTACCTGTTGCTGAAAGAGGTCAGTCTGTTCCAAGTGAGTGATCATGGTTTCACAGCGGATTTCGATGCATATCCAGAATTAAAACAGGTCGGCCAAATGTGGTACTACCATCACTCTGGACTGTGGACACCCACAAAAAACGTCCCCTTCTGTCCATGGCACTGATCATGTGCACACACACGATAAACACACACTCAACAACCCTTCACAAACGCTGCCTTTCCTCAACATACAAGCACAGAAACACGTCACATATACTTACCCTGCGGACATTAAAACAAACATCTGTTTCTCCCACGTATATTGGAGATCTCAGTCCAGCCAAACTGCCTTTGTAGATCAGCGTGCCTCACTCCCTCACACAGCATTAACACACCTACCAAACTACATACACTAACCAACATACCTGTGAAGCTAGTGACAGTAGAAGTCAGTCTGTGGCAAGTTGACATTGACAGACATCAGCGAGGCGACTTGCGTCGACTACAGCATACACATGATAACAATCATACCATGACAGTCGCCGCTGGGTCAATAGGGTTCCCATACGCTATGAATGCTGAATAGATGTTTTCTGTAACGGCCTGTCATACTCTTTACAACATGGCGCAGTATTGTGTGTAATCACCAAACCGGTTACATTCCATGCTGTCAATGGAAGCCGTATATCTACACAATGACAAGATAGCTGTAGGCACGTATAAAGGCCTGTCTATTGTGAGCACACACTTGAGTAATGCAGCATGATACAACGCAGGGGCTTCAGTATGTAGGGAGGTGTGGGGACATGGTGGGACAACAGGTAGAGATAGTGTAATGTTAACGTCATCTATCCAGTCTGGATATGATATATGGCAGCAAGATCAACGATCTGGGGAGTTGATTATGTTGATAGGTGTATTTGTATCTGCATTCGTATCTGCACACAAATGTTATTCTCATAGTGTGGTTTGATAAGCGTATGTCAATAAAAATACACAAATACAGACTCCAGTATGTACTTGTTTAATTTTTGCAAAATATGTAACAAAAAAGAATCGGTGATGAATAATGTTATCATTATTGTGTTTTGGACATTAGGTATGAAGTTTTTTCAGACTACGTTTTGATTACCTCTATTATTGCTGTATCAAACCCAATTGTCTAGTGTGTACCTTCTTCTGGACGATAGTATAAAATGACATATCTGATTATATCAATCAATACAATTACTCACTGGATAATGATGAGTTGATCGAAAGGTTGGGGATACAGGGGTGATAATGTTAAGTGAGTCGAAAGGTTGGGGATACAGGGGTGATAATGTTAAGTGAGTCGAAAGGTTGGGGATACAGGGGTGATAATGTTAAGTGAGTCGAAAGGTTCGGGATACAGGGGTGATAATGTTAAGTGAGTCGAACGGTTGGGGATACACGGGTGATAATGTTAAGGGAGTCGAAAGGTTCGGGATACAGGGGTGATAATGTTAAGTGAGTCGAAAGGTTCGGGATACAGGGGTGATAATGTTAAGGGAGTCGAAAGGTTCGGGATACAGTGATGATAATGTTAAGGGAGTCGAAAGGTTGGGGATACAGGGGTGATAATGTTAAGTGAGTCGAAAGGTAAGGGATACAGAGGTGATAATGTGAAGTGAGTCGAATGGAAAGGGATACAGGGGTGATAATGTTAAGTGAGTCGAAAGGTTGGGGATACAGGGGTGATAATGTTAAGTGAGTCGAAAGGTAAGGGACACAGGGGTGATAATGTGAAGTGAATCGAAAGGTAAGGGATACAGGGGTGATAATGTTAAGGGAGTTGAAAGGTAGGGGATACAGGGGTGATAATGTTAAGTGAGCCGAAAGGTTGGGGATACAGAGGTGATAATGTTAAGTGAGTCGAAAGGTTGGGGATACAGGTGTGATAATGTTAAGTGAGTCGAAAGGTAGGGGATACAGGTGTGATAATGTTAAGTGAGTCGAAAGGTAAGGGATACAGGGGTGATAATGTTAAGTGAGTCGAAAGGTTCGGGATACAGGGGTGATAATGTTAAGTGAGTCGAAGGGTAGGGGATACAGGTGTGATAATGTTAAGTGAGTCGAAAGGTAGGGGATGCAGGGGTGATGATGTTAAGTGAGTCGAAAGGTTGGGGATTCAGGGGTGATAATGTTAAGTGAGTCGAAAGGTTGGGGATACAGGGGTGATAATGTAGGGGTGATAATGTTAAGTGAGTCGAAAGGTTGGGGATACACGGGTGATAATGTTAAGTGAGTCGAAAGGTTGGGGATACAGGGGTGATAATGTTAAGTGAGTCGAAAGGTTCGGGATACACGGGTGATAATGTTAAGTGAGTCGAAAGGTTCGGGATACAGGGAAGATATTCTGTTCCGTACTTTTTAGAAACTGCAGAGACAGTAGATGTTTCCACACAATCTTTTCAAACAAAGGAGTAGGTGAGTGGGTGCTTTCGTTGAGTGGTTGGGTGATGGGATGGATGGGTGAGTGAGTGAGTGAGTGAGTGAGATCACACAGAGGTTCACTGTAATTCTAGCATAAAGTTACGAGAACAGAGAACGGCAGGCAGAATTCATTGTCCCTGGTAGTCACACTTTACCTCAGTAGTCTCCATCACATACTTGTAAGACATGTACAAGAACGTTCCCCAGCTGCTAGTGATATTTTCTAAAGACACACACTATACACATTGCGCCACATTTCTGACACGGAATCGTATTACTGACCAAGGAAACATTCAGTGCACATTACCATTCACTATAATCCACAGAAAGTCATGAAGATCTTAATGACAATATATTTGTATGCAGGATTATTTTTTTAGTTCGATATTTTTTGGTATAGTGATGAATTCTTAATGATTATGTGACAGTCAAAATTTGTCAAGTCATCCGCTGAGCCAAACCGCCAAAGAAGGCTAAGTGACAGCTGCAGCCAATTGACACAATACACCAAGGATCATTTTGCCAGGACGTGCGGTGTGTATAATAATGGTTCCCTGTATAACAGTAATACTGTATATGATGTAGGTAATGTGTGTATCGTATTCCCATATGTGTATCTTGTGTTCCTATTTCGTCACACACACAGCTTGCTTGGTACAAGGGGAGCTCTTCTGTACATGTGGCTGCTCTGTATAGATGTAGGTACTGTGTGTATCGTATTCCCATATGTGTATCTTGTGTTCCTATTTCGTCACACACACAGCTTGCTTGGTACAAGGGGAGCTCTTCTGTACATGTGGCTGCTCTCTGTAGATGTAGGTAATGTGTGTATCGTATTCCCATATATGTATCTTGTGTTCCTGTTTCGTCCCACACACAGCTTGCTTGGTACAAGGGGAGCTCTTCTGTACATGTGGCTGCTCTGTATTGGTTATCAGTAATCTTCACGACTCTGAAGCGTGCTTCGTACAAATAATATCGTATTTCAATTACCTAGATATAGATTTGGTTCTTTCGGAAAACGCTTATCAGTTCGCATAAACCGTCATCACGTCAGTGCTATGACTTTATTGAGAGAGTAACAACAATATAAAGGAGAAAGCAAAACGTTTCAGTCGCCGAAAATTGCAGATATGCACACCCCATGTACACCTACGGCCTTCAAGCTTCATAACCATTCCAAGCCTACACCTTCACGTGGCCGTCACAAGCTTACACCTTTCACATAGCCCTCCCAAGCCTAAACCTTCACACAGACATACCCAGGCTTACACCTTCACATAGCTATCACAAGCCTACACCTTCAACCATTACAAGCTTATACCTTCAAAGAACCATCCCAAGCCTATGCCGCGCTACAATATCAGCTGGCCACACATCAGTATAAAATCTTTCTCATATCCATTTACAGGAATTATTTTATATTATAATTTGTACAAGACTCTTTGTCGATCTAAGACATCGAGCAATTGCTAAACACTGAAACATGGGAGTTGAAATACATTCCGATTTTAGAAATGTACCTACATCTAACTGTTTTCGACCTGATTCGTGGATACATGTATATAACTGGACTATTGACAGCTGATAAACAGCACTATGTAGACCGGCAGTTAGGGGTTTGTAATATAATTAATCATGAGTGCTGTAGTTTTTCTTTAAGTTATGTAGCCATTAGAGTACAAACAGCTAGTATCACTGTAAATTTACCATCATTATGGTTTTCTCTTGGCGGTCTGTATAGACCCGAGATAGACAAATATTCAGCAGGTATACCCTTTGGTGCTACATTTAACAACATATTTGGGACACTAACACGTTCTTTGCTGACAGTTATTTACGATTATTGGTGTACTTCTGTTTGATTAAGATTATAATATTCAAGATTTCAGTTAAGCAACAAACAGATAAGAATAATGTGAGAAAATTAAGCTAACTACAAAGATCTTTTCTCTCTTGTGAAGTCTTGGTCAGAGATATCAGAAAAGCATAGCAACAAAGTCGACGCACGTATCTAACAATGCTAATATTTCATATTTTCATCGCCCCATTTCATAAATAAATTGCTTACACTACACAACAGGGATGTCAGCAACGGACACTAATGTAGGGGCACTTGAACAAGTAGGAAACGATAGAAATATTCAGTCGAATGCGCAATCTCGGGTTCCAAACAGCCAGCCATATTCTCCACTTTCTCGGTCACCTTCATTTACGTCAAGATACTCAAAGCTCGTGAGATAGCAGGTGGCATGGGCGGGATTCATGTCTACACTCAAACACAAATAGTCTGTGGTAGATGTACATCTATCGATACACTTTTCGGGGGAGTACCTGTGTTTTGCTTCATTGTTGTGGGAAGTTATGGACAACCCTTCATAAATGGACATAGTCTTCCCATATGTGCTGCACTCTGAAACACAAACATGTGAGTTAATGTCTGTTGCTGACATATGTAAATAAAACTATGCAAGCCTTAAATCTATCTGCACTGGCAAGTGAAAGAAAACGTTCAGGGGTCCCTTTCACGAAGCGGTAAAGTGATCGTAAGTCACTAAGGTAACTCATCCTCCCTTCTGGGAATTCTCGTTTCCGGTGACATCTCAGTACTCATATATGAATATTACCGGTTCTTTAAGCATCACATCTTGTCAGATAACAGAAATATTTTTATATTTCCATTTACTCATCTTCAGCTACTTACGGATATTTCTAAACAGAAAAGTTTAAATACACTTTGAATGCATTGAGTCTTTCGTACCATGTCAGGAGGACAATAATTTTGCAATACTTCAACCCCCTTTGGAGGTACAGCCACTTACAAACTCAGTTACTAATCTAAACTACCAATGATAAAATTTTCATCTATTCCTCAAAATGTATCTAATATTTCTATTTCTTTTACAAATTCGATGACTATATGAAAATAAACTGTACTCAAAAAGATCGTTCACAATTTTTACATTGAAATACGTGCCTCATAGGACACATCACACTTTGTTTGTAGAAAGACCATATTGTCTCTTTTGCTGAAAAGGTCCACCTGTCATATTGTTTGGAAGACAATATACTCCTGCATCTGATCATAATTTCGTGTAATCAATGATAAGAGACCGTATACATATCAGGGGAATAAGGTAAATATCAGTGAGTATAGTTTCATGTGCTTTTAGCAATATTCCAGCAATATCACGGTTTGGGACACCACAAATCGGCTTCACTCAATGTACATATGTGGGGAATCGAACTAGGGTCTTCAGCGTGACGACCGGACCCTTTAACCACTAGGCTACCCCAGGGCCACTGGGAAATATCAATATTGCCCATGAGATTTTGACGACAATCACACCTCTCCTACTAACACCCCGATGCTTCTAGACAAAATGTCATCAATCCTGGTCCTTGCTAAGTATAGTTAATGGCTGCACTGTGTCAAAGCATGTATGTACATATGTTGACGAACATGCGGCTTTGTATGTGGCTGTCAGTACATGGTCATATATAGAGAATACTACACGAGGTCTGATTACATTCGAATTATACGAAACGAGTGTCCTTCCTGTGGTATCTGACCGAGCGAAAGCTCGGTCAGATAGCATAGGAAGGTCACGAGTTTCGTATAATTCGTATGTAATGAGACCGAGTGTGGTATTTTATTTATTACCCACGTCTTACATGCATGACAATTGACAAAACAGCGTACTTTTGTTATGTTTTTGGTTTCAAACGGAAACCGGTTTCATAAAGAGGTTGCGGAAGAGTTTTGTACTGTAGTACAATATGTGCATGACGTTACACTGTAATGACGTCACTGCCTTGGTAACCAACGTCACGATGCATGTCAGTTGTCATCGCCTCGTACAGCCTCCTACAGTAAACTACTCCGTAGCACCTCGTTTCCTGGTTTCCAGTTGCTTCATTCGGCTAACATCTCTGGTGGAAACATCGCGTTTATGTTTTTAGAAGGATATAATGTCTCAGTTCGACACACAATTAAACAGCGACTCGGGAACGTTCGCAATGTTGACATTCCCACAATGCATTTAAGTTGTAGAATGAATGAATTCACGTGTTTGTTATGAATGAAAAAATAGTTACGTCAGAATGTGACCTAATTGAGAGGTCATCGGTTATCCAATCAAATCGTTAGAATCTCAGGTCAAGTCGTTACGACACAGGTCAACGCGATACGACACTCGTGTGACGTACGAGATTAGTATGCAACTACCCATACGTTGACCTCGTGGGTAATAAATACAGAAGGGCGAACGTCAGCATGGACACGCATAGACATTGTTCTCTACAAGGCAAGCTGCACACATTTGTAGGGAAAAACGTCCATTTTTGCTGAGCAAGCACATTCTCATACACCCATATGTATTGTTTAGTCCAAACTGAAATATTCCTCCTAGCAAGTATTATTTGAAACATCAGAATTCATGTAAACCGAACCGTTTTTTCTTGTGTATTTAATGTTATTTAACATTCAAATATGACAGAGCTGCCAAATGGAAGTAAAGGCAGATTTCTAGCTTTCTGAACCCAATAATGGATTATTTTGTTGATTTGGTAACATGAAAATGGCAATCAGCGTGGTGTAGTAAAGCTGTGATGTTTGTTTACACAGTGCCATTTAGCAATGTAGCATATGTTATATTTGGGATTACACTTCCTCAGAGGAGCACAGATTCAAGTACTTTTGGGGTTGCTTCCCATCCGGGGCGGTGGGGTAGTCTAGTGGTTAATGCGTTGGCTCGTCACGCCGAAGACCCGGGGTCGAATCTCCACATGGGTACAATGAGTGAAACCCATTTCTGGTGTCCCCAGCCGTGATGTTGCTGGAATATTGCTCAAAGCGGCGTAAAACCAAACTCAGTCAGTCAGTCAGTTCTACAGTAAAATGATAAGTCATTACTTAGCAGTAAAGTAAAATGTACCCTTTGACTAATTAATGTCGCGTATAAACATAAAATTCTAACAAACACCTGCAGCTAGTGAGAACTACTTCCATAGAAACACATGTTGTTCAAGTCAGTCTTAACCCTTAACTTTAAACACATGAAAACAATACACTTACTTCAAATGTGAGTTATCTGATCAGTTACACTAAAAGCAAAATATTCAGATTACGGAACTTGCATCCAGCAAATGATATTCACCGAAAACGTTTGGGCTCCGCCAGGCTTGCATTAGCACTCGACTCGTCTTTGGAACATTCAGCTTAGTGTTCAAGCTTCATCTTTCGCTGAGAACTAGAATCATTATTCTTTGATTCTAAAATAACTCACCGCTAACAACAGACGATTCTCCGATCAGAATGGCCAAACTGTACACCAGCATCATATAGCAACGGTTCATTGTTTCCTAAAGGAACGTGCGTGATCCTTAACACAGCTGGATAAATCGCATTAGCGTTTTCAAATCTGCATCCCTCAATACATCCAAAATGCAACCATACAACCTTGTTTTCTGTATGCCCAATATTATTTTCAAATAGTCTGACTCGAGGCCATATATATTATTTACTTGCTTGAGGATAAATATGTGTTTGATTTATACCGTGTTGGTGATGCAGCTACGCCTACTTATTTGAACGATACTTGTTTATATTTGCTTAGAATATTTGATTAACCTGTGGTAGATACAGTTGTCTGGACGGATGGATGGACGGATGGATGAAATAAATTGCGGTTTACCTGAACAATTTTGAAATATCTTTCCCTGTGTTAAGCTAATGTCATTGGGTTGAAGATATGCTTATGAGAGTCTGGCTTAAAACAACCAAAATCGATATATTTGCAAGGGAAGTATAATATACAGATACTGGAGGAGTATATTGTAGCGACATTGGCAGATACTATCAAATGGCCCTGTCTCTACTAGTAATGAAGTAAGTCTTTGCAATATAGACCCGTGAAGATCCGGGTTAGAATTGATCTCCGGTAACCCATGCTTGTCGTTAGAGGCGACTAACGGGATCGGGTGGTCAGGCTCACTGACTTGGTTGGCTACATGTCATCGTACCCCAATTGCGTAGATCGCTGTTGCTCATGCTGTTGATCAGTGGATTGTCTAGTCCAGGCTCGATTATTTACAGACCCCCGCCATATAGCTGGAATATTGTTGCGTACGGCGTAATACTAAACTCACTCACTCACTCACTAGTAATCAAAATTATTTTAATACTGATTTCTGTAATCTGCAGGTGACTTTATACAACAAAGTAATTATACTTTAGAACCCAAGGAAACCGCTGTAATTTACTTCTTAAGAGATTTCAATTTGATAGGGACCTTCGCTGGAAATGAAACTCAGTTCACGCAATCCAGGAAGAGCTACAGACATAGTTTCATTCCGCATCAGTTTGCGGGTGCCCTTCTCCTAACGAAATGCCGAAGTTTCGAAGCTTGCGCTTGTCGCGTATTTGTGTGCACGAATATGCATCCACGTGTGTTTGTGTTAGTGTCCGTGAACGTTTATGCATGTCTTACGTGTGCAGTCATGGGAATCTGGTATAATGTGAGGAAGAAATCTATAGAGCTTATTAACCGAGTGTGTTTTCATATCATTAATATCATATGTTAGGAATGAAAATTGAATAATGCGAGCCGTGGCGAGCATAATACGTATAATACGTATTTATTATTCCTAATCTATGATATTAATGGTACGGAAACAAACGAGGTTAATAATCTCTGTAACATATAGTGTCATTCCTAAAAGTACTCTAAAAAGGTCCATCTAAGGTCTATGCAGGCAGCAAAGGTAGTGTAGGTCCCCATGATCCCTAGTATGGTGATCTACCTTCAGTTGTTGGCGATCTCTATCAACTTTTGTACATTGCATTGTCTTTCAAAGTTAAGTTATTTTAGATTAGATTTTCATACTAGTTTTACAATTATATCTGTACTATTCTAATTATTTTTACTGTCCTTCGCCGACAGGTTTTTATAATGATGTATTATGACATTATAATTTGTTAATAGTCACGATATTGCTGAAATATTGCCGAAGTGACTTAAAATATTAACTCACTCACTCACTCACTCCAAAAAAATAAGCAATGAATTTATATGAAGAGAATCGAGCAATCGCGTAAGAATATAGCGGTACACCAAGGTGAAGGTCGTTCATGACGGCGGCATATGGTTGTGAATAGTCGCTAATACAGTGCAAACATAACTCACGCCTAAAATAAGAACTTTCTGTCTAAAACAAACAACAACTTGGTAGTTTTTCTATTTTCATTGCAGGTAATCACCTCATCAATATCAGTTTCTGATACCTGACGGAATCGATTCGTCGTCTTCTTTGTTGTGATCGATAGATCGAAATCCTTGTTTGGTACCTTTCTTAGACAAGAGTCGAGGCCTGTCACTCGTGCCTCAAAATCCGTAGCTTCAATTTGAACGAGGTTCTCCGTTTCATGTTTTCCAAAGTCAATCACTGCAGTAACGACTCAGAACCTCTGTCATCAATTCTTACAGAATCACCAGTTTTGATATTGGGGGCGGCCGTGTTTGTTTACAAACTCGTCCACGCAATGTTAACGTTTAAGGATTTGCATGGCATGTATGGGTTTTGAAAGTAGTTCGTGGATTGACATAATTTCATAGTTATCAGATTTGGATACCAAGTTTATCAGATTGCTTTATTGCACTGAGGAGAACACCCTCCATAAGATGATAAAATGAAATACTTGCAAAAGAACATTTATTGTTCTATTGAACGTTTATCAATGTGCCAGGTGAGAGGCAGACGCGGCTATCCCATTTGCAGTAATAGGGTTTCGGAGAAAGAAGAGAATTTGATACCTCCTCGTCTGCACACAGTTACGTTTCTGCAGTACAGATTAAACATGCAATGTATGTCTGTCTGCGTTACAGGTGTAGAGCATGTGATACATGTATGTCGGGTCCATACTCCTGTTGCTAATATGGTACATTGTGTCCAGTACGATACACGTGTGACTAGTTATACTACAAGTGTGTCCAGAATGATATGCATCTCACCAGTATGACACACGTATGTCCAGTACGATACTCCTATTTCCAGTGTGATACACGCGTGCCCAGTATAATATTCATATCGTCAGTATGAAATATGTTTGTCCAGTATAATACACGTATGTCCAGCACAATACTGTCCATTATGACATTCATGTCACCAGTATGATACACGTATGTCCAGTATTATACCGACATGTCCAGTATGACATTCATGTCACCAGTATGATACACGTATGTCCAATACATTACTCTCCAGTGTGACATTCATGTCACCAGTATGATACACGTATGTCCAGTATTATACCGACATGTCCAGTATGACATTCATGTCACCAGTATGATACACGTATGTCCAATACATTACTCACCAGTATGACATTCATGTCACCAGTATGATACTCGTATGTCCAGTACGATACCCGCATCCAGTATGACAAACGTATGTCCATTATGGTACCCGTATGTCCAGTATGGTAAGCATATGTCCAGTATGGTACCCGTATGTCGAGTATGATACTCGTATGTCCAGTATGATACCCATATGTCAGTATTATACCCGCATGTGCAGAATAACACACGTTTATGTCCAGTATAATATTCATATCGCCAGTATGAAACATGCTTGTCAGTATAGTACACGTATGTCAAGTATGATGCACGCATGTCAGTACAATACTGTCCAGCATAACATCCATATCACCAGTATGATACCCGTATGTCAAGATACCTCGTATGATACACACGTGTCTGGTATGACATTCATGCCACAGTATGATACCCGTATGTCAGTGTGATACTCGTGTGTCCAGTATGACACACTTATGTCCAGTACGATACTGTCCAGATACTTACATCCATGTCACCAATATGACACACGTATGTCAGTATGATACCGGTATGTCTAGTAATGATGGTGCCCAGTGTGACATTCATGTCACCAGCATGAAACACGTATGTCCAGTATGATACGCGTACGATAAATGTACATCGAGGGTGATACACGCGTGTTCCAATTTCAGGACCAGTACAATACACCTGTGGCTAATATGAATTACGTTCAGTAAGCATGAAAAGTATAATGGATACTCGTGTGGCCAGTTAAATACTACAAGTTGTTGTTATTTCCTCTGGAAGACTCGGGGTTGATGTTTGCTGTATAGCTATTGAGTGGTTTTAACACCAACCTCACTCCCCCAGTATTGTTATGTCTGTTTGTTCCATTTGAAGTATTTGCTGATCAAAAAATGAAACAGTTTTGTTTGTATATGGTTTTATGTTTCACTATGTAATGACTAATATAAAGGTTCAGATCACGATATGGCTGAAATATTGGGGGGCGGTGGGGTAGCCCAATGGTTAAAGCGTTCGCTCGTCACGCTGAAGACCCGGGTTCGATTCCCTACATGGGCACAATGTGTGAAGCCCATTTGTGGTGTCCCCCGCCGTGATATTGCTGGAATATTGCTAAAAGCGGCGTAAAACCATACTCACTCACTCACTAACTCACTCACTGAAATATTGCCTTCGTGACGTTACAATTTAACCCACTCACTAAATATTCAGAGTTTCCGGGTTAACACGGTACAAACAAGCGATCCGCTAACGTAAACGTGAAAGCGTGACAGCTTGGCCAAGCTGAGAGATGGCACAAACAGGAATAGGGGAAATGTCATGGTGTTGTTGTAGTCAGAATATGTTGCCTCTATGGTGTTAACAGCGGTAAATTTGTTATGATATCGCGAAGGTTCAAACACAGTCGGGTTTAGCGAAACAAACATTTCATAAAAAGTAGTAAACAAGAGTAGCAAGGAAACCCTTTAATTAAAATCAATTTATGTTTTTACATTTCTATCATTGGACAGACCATTGCTACAAAAGTCACTTCAGTCACTTCAAGTTCAACGGCTCTTAAGAAATCACTGAAGAATATAAATAACATATATAATATTTCTTTTTGCCAAAACTCCATTATATCAGCGCAAGATCTTTCGCCGTTCAACGGCTCTTCAGGTGTACAATGAAAGCTGAGTGTAGTCATAGGCGACACATAACGGTAACAGCTATGTCGTCATCATACGTATGACGTTACAGTTAGGTATATATATTTACAATTATTCTGCTCAGACAGTAATCGAATAACATGTTTTATTGTTCAGATGGCTCGTTAAAAACTTCTTCGAAAACTTTGTTGCCTTATCTTGATCATGATATTCTCACATCTAAAATTCATCATTGTTATGACACGGATGAAATCAGATGTTATACTGCAACCCTTTTTCAGACGAAGTTATTGGTCGGTGGATGTTGCCCAATCATGTACATTGACATTGTCGGTGTGGGTAGCGGAATGGACGCGCTGGCTTAGACTCCGAAGTGAGGTGTATTGATTGTCTATGTCCTCCTAGCACGACAAGCCCGTGTATACGACTGTGTGCTTCTCTGCAAGATCAACAGTATATATTATGATTACGTCATCAATTAAATATTTGTTTTGTATCCTCAGGGAAGTTACGTATTGCTCTGCGGGACCTTTCAAGCATATCTTTGTGATCGAATGTTTGTTTTTACATAGACACGCGCACACACACTCACATACATACATACATACACAGGCATCCATTACGGCTTATTGTCTATGGTTGTTAATTCCGTTTTATAGACTAGTTTCTGAATTTTGTCGAGGAAGCTTTTCAGTTATATTTGTGTAAATATATGGAAACCTTCTAATTCAATGGCTAGAATCGATTTTGTTTATAAAGGAACATATTTGGTGACACTATCGTACCATCCGTTTCTCTGTAGTGCGACAGGTTAGTATGAAAATCAGCAGCAACAAAGTAAGTTATCAGTTACATGATTGTCATCAAAATGGCAGCACTGATCCTAGTACAAGATCCAATGCTTCATGAAACTGGTTACATACTATATTTGGGATTACACTTTTACTGGTTGGTTGGGTGGGTTGGTGGGGAGGTATCATGATTTCCAATCGGTATTCAAAGTCAGCACACCAGGTCAGCGATCTCACCTACTCTGCCACCGCATGTTTAATACCTGGTAACCTAGACCACCACGTTCTTTGTGTGCCCCTCTGTAATAGTAAATTAGCACTGCTCTCAAGGCCGAAGCTATGAATATATAATGTATTTTAGAAAGTGGTTAAAATGCGTTATAGTTTGAATTCACTTTCCCAGTAAAAACACTGTGTATATAATGTATTATTGACCTCTACAAACCCAACGGTCATACCTGAAAACACGTGCATATCCACGAGAAGGTTTACCTGATATTTCAGTCTCAGTTTCGTCCAAAGGGAAGCTCTCATAGACCAGATTGTCCGTCATAACTGGAATTTGAAAAGAGGAGTTATGATTATAAAATTCTTACACATGAGTTAAATAATCAATGTTGTTGTGATACTTTCACTATAGCCACTAATGTGATCAAATGACTTATTGGTTAACGTTCTACTGATTTGGTATAAGCAGACAGTTTAAGTACAATTATATTAAGTATTGTTTTACTAAAACGAAATTATTTATTATTGGTAAAAAGTCATGAAATATTCCTTGGGGGAAAATAGTAACTTGTTCGTAAGTGTTCTGACTAAAACATATTTCTAGCAAAGCATTAACCTTTTATGGTAACTTAAAACATGTATATGTTACAGTCAGATTGTGAAATCAGTCATTTCCTGAACTGGCTAAAATTACCAGTCATTTCATGAAATGACTTAGATTTAGAGGTCTAGCCATTTCTCGACATGACTGAAATGGTGTAGTGAAAATACAAGACTTAGTGCCTAATAGCAGACACGTATTTGAAAACAAGTTTTACTGACAGAATAATTCACGAAATTACATGTTATGTCACATAATGAATGGGACCATAACATGAACATCACTTAATAACTTAATCTACAAAAGTGGATCGCAATTTCAACATTACTTATTTGAACAGTTAAAGCTATTGTGGCAGCGACTATTGCACTTCAGCTTGGCTTTGAGGCATTTAAGCCTGTTTGTTTGTGACAAGGTTTTAACACAATGGCTAAAGGTAGGTGGTTTCAGGTTTAACATGATTACCGAAACACACCAAACATCATCTGACCGTCTCAATTAGCTACACAAAAAGAGTAAGAAATAGGACTGGTTTCAAATTTTGTATAGTGTAAGGTTTGGGATAAAAGTAGGAGGTGAAAATAGACCAAGAGTATAAACAGGAAGCAACTGAATCCTCAAGCACCAGCGCTCCCAGGTTCAAAATAAATATTTCCATGCGTGTTATAGTCTTACTTGCCCTCTCCTCCACGTCTTCACTGCTCGTGGAGTTGGCAGCGCGCGGTACCACCTCAGAAGACATCGTGTATAGGAAATTGTCCACCATAACTGAAAGAACGAAATGT
This sequence comes from Haliotis rubra, assembly GCF_003918875.1. Lineage (NCBI taxonomy): Eukaryota > Metazoa > Mollusca > Gastropoda > Lepetellida > Haliotidae > Haliotis > Haliotis rubra. Next base: position 160,765 of record NW_025765393.1, on the reverse strand, counting down.
ATGGATGCGTGTTAGGTATACCTGCAACGTTATAATGTATCAATGAACAAACGTTCGATAATCGGAGCACATACTACAGAGATCTACCATATTCTACCGAAATTATGTTTCGTTGATCGCAAATAACATGTGACGAACACTATAATAAATGACATAATGAGTAAAATTTTAGCATCTCACTAACCAACCAATTCTTTGGCACTGAATCTAAAAAGCATGTTTCCAACAAATTACTAAAGTGCAGTTACTTTTCTTAGTTAAATTACCAACATCTTCACATTCAATTTGTGGTCTCGTGACTCACACAGGACAGTAATATATACATCGGTTTGTTAAAATAACCTCCCGATAGATTTAGTTATTTACTGAAAACTACATTTACCACGGTTCCAAATCAGGTCAAGGCATGATTATGAAAAGGTAACAATTTAATATTATTTGGTGATATATATTGAAGAACTTAAAATGCGTTTTATTTATTTGTAACTGTAGCTTGACATTGTGGACACAAATGGATCTAGCCACGCATGTTTCATTGTAAAGTCAAGGTTCAACATATGCAGCCCCTTCTTATCAGCAGCATGCACGTGTAGCGTACCTATTTGTTCACCTTCCGTGCGACTGCTTGCACTTTGAGGTGGAACAATATCACTGAAAAGAAATTATTTTCTAAATGAATGAAATACTGAGTGTCATTCAACAGTTTGGAATAGTTGTGTATGAACGTATACATGCGGGAGGGAGGTTGACGCATGTCATCGTATCCCAATAGCGTAGAATGACGCTCATGCATTTGGTCACTGGATTGTCTGGTCTTGACTATATTATTTAAAAAATATTGTGAGTGCGGCGTAAAACTAAACTCACTCACTCACTTGTTTCAGTATACCTAGAAGATATATACTTTATCGCTGATGACAAGGAAATGTTACATTCGCGTTTTGAGGATATCAATGTTGGAGTTATTTGCAAATGAAACTTTATGGTTACCATGAAACACGAACTCAGTAACAGAGACGGAAACACATACTTCAGTCTCCCAGGTTGACATTCAGTTGCAGGAATGTCGTCACGAGAAGCTAAAAAGAAATATATTTGGTGATTAAGAAACTATACTTTGGCAAATGTTACCACCCTACTTTAGTAAAACGCGTTAACATTCATCTGAACTGTTTGAATGTGCGTTCTGCTTACACGTTCACCTTCATGAGTCAGTTCTTTTATTCAGTATAAAGCCTGCATATTTACACGTGCACAACAGTACAAACAATCCCTTCAAATGGAACATGTAGAATTAAGTTAACTTTTGACTTTTCGTAACTTACAGACACAAATTTTGCAAATTTTAACAACATATTATTTCTCTCACAGATCAAAAGCATTTACCCATATGATAATACCATGGCATACATTTTACAATACCACATCGTCTCCCAATACTAACCATAAAATGAAGTTCATATGTTGTTAATAAAGGTTTTCTGTATTCATGAAGGACAAATACACATAAATAACATTTAGTAAAGATTTGCATTCTTTTGTTCCTAGATATAACAAATATACATCACAGGCAACATGTATTTAAACATACTTTATTTTTCCATTCAACGTCCAACGTCCTCGTACCTTTTACTACATCTACACTTTTTCTTCTAACACACATGCCGACGACAACGATGACTACAGCGATGGCAATGACACCACCTATTACAGAGACGGCTATAGTGTAGACTTTGGTTTGTATAGCTGGCAAATCTAAAAAAGCAAAAGAAAATAGTAAATGTTTTCTGGTCACTAGTATAAAAGGCTGATCATTTATCATGACGTTCCGAAATCTGAAAAATAGCTCTTTACGAATATATTGGACAGTGAATCAGTTAAGTGAAACATTTCTTTCCATTAGCTCAATACCTAAGAGTGACTTTGCATTAAGTCTTTGCTCGGTAGATAAATCCATCTTACCGCTTTTCACTGCAGGTACAGCTGTAGTGTGTTCTGGTATATGGCTAAATGTAGTGTTGTCTTCACCCACAACGTGTTTTCCTGCCGAACTGTTATTGCTGGTTGCATGAGCATCGTAGGGGCATGCGTATCGCCTGTAGCGTATTCTGTCGAATAGAATCATATCAAAGTTTAAAGATCAGCTTGACTGCGTACCGCAACGCATATTTGATCGAGTTTCAAAGGCAAACTACATTAATCATTATTCAAATAATGTTTGATTTTTTGTATGTGTTCTTTTATTCGATCTATCTTACCAATATGGAATCCCTAAAATGTTAGGCAAAAAGTCTGATTTATCGTAAAACTCAATTTTATAGACACAATTATGAACTGATGTTCACATTTTGCTACATTCAATATGTGTTATGAATTGCACAAGAACAATGTGCAAAAAAACCCACATTCCCACAAGGTTTGCTTTTTTTATACTATCTGGTGTTACGGCAACAGTCACTGAACGTACTGTGTGAATGCGTCGTCCATGTGGTTGTGGTCGAATAAGATGTAGATGTCACGACATTTGATGAAACAATTACCGCAGGGTGAGTTATACTATCTGGTGTTATGGCAACAGTCACTGAACGTACTGTGTGAATGCTTCGTCCATGTGGTTGTGGTCGAATAAGATGTAGATGTCACGACATTTGATGAAACAATTACCGCAGGGTGAGTTATACTATCTGGTGTTATGGCAACAGTCACTGAACGTACTGTGTGAATGCTTCGTCCATGTGGTTGTGGTCGAATAAGATGTAGATGTCACGACATTTGATGAAACAATTACCGCAGGGTGAGTTATACTATCTGGTGTTATGGCAACAGTCACTGAACGTACTGTGTGAATGCTTCGTCCATATGGTTGTGGTCGAATAAGATGTAGATGTCACGACATTTGATGAAACAATTACCGCAGGGTGAGTTATACTATCTGGTGTTATGGCAACAGTCACTGAACGTACTGTGTGAATGCTTCGTCCATGTGGTTGTGGTCGAATAAGATGTAGATGTCACGACATTTGATGAAACAATTACCGCAGGGTGAGTTATACTATCTGGTGTTATGGCAACAGTCACTGAACGTACTGTGTGAATGCTTCGTCCATATGGTTGTGGTCGAATAAGATGTAGATGTCACGACATTTGATGAAACAATTACCGCAGGGTGAGTTATACTATCTGGTGTTATGGCAACAGTCACTGAACGTACTGTGTGAATGCTTCGTCCATATGGTTGTGGTCGAATAAGATGTAGATGTCACGACATTTGATGAAACAATTACCGCAGGGTGAGTTATACTATCTGGTGTTATGGCAACAGTCACTGAACGTACTGTGTGAATGCTTCGTCCATATGGTTGTGGTCGAATAAGATGTAGATGTCACGACATTTGATGAAACAATTACCGCAGGGTGAGTTATACTATCTGGTGTTACGGCAACAGTCACTGAACGTACTGTGTGAATGCTTCGTCCATGTGGTTGTGGTCGAATAAGATGTAGATGTCACGACATTTGATGAAACAATTACCGCAGGGTGAGTTATACTATCTGGTGTTATGGCAACAGTCACTGAACGTACTGTGTGAATGCCTCGTCTATCTGGTTGTGGTCGAATAAGATGTAGATGTCACGACATTTGATGAAACAATTACCGCAGGGTGAGTTATACTATCTGGTGTTATGGCAACAGTCACTGAACGTACTGTGTGAATGCCTCGTCCATCTGGTTGTGGTCGAATAAGATGTAGATGTCACGACATTTGATGAAACAATTACCGCAGGGTGAGTTATACTATCTGGTGTTACGGCAACAGTCACTGAACGTACTGTGTGAATGCTTCGTCCATATGGTTGTGGTCGAATAAGATGTAGATGTCACGACATTTGATGAAACAATTACCGCAGGGTGAGTTATACTATCTGGTGTTATGGCAACAGTCACTGAACGTACTGTGTGAATGCCTCGTCTATCTGGTTGTGGTCGAATAAGATGTAGATGTCACGACATTTGATGAAACAATTACCGCAGGGTGAGTTATACTATCTGGTGTTATGGCAACAGTCACTGAACGTACTGTGTGAATGCTTCGTCCATATGGTTGTGGTCGAATAAGATGTAGATGTCACGACATTTGATGAAACAATTACCGCAGGGTGAGTTATACTATCTGGTGTTATGGCAACAGTCACTGAACGTACTGTGTGAATGCCTCGTCTATCTGGTTGTGGTCGAATAAGATGTAGATGTCACGACATTTGGTGAAACAATTACCGCAGGGCGAGTGACAACATCTGAAACAATGCATTGCTGAATCTATGACGTGATCAAACATTTATTTGGTTATTATCTATATGTGTTCGCTCCAACCTTTACATTTGAAAGTAACAGTTAAAAGAAACACCTATGCATCCTCAACATTGTTTTCATGTGCGATAAGGTTAATTAAAAAAAAGAAATAAGGTTATTATATAGCAGATTTAAAAGAGGTGTATTGCATTTTACAAAGCATTATAATGTCTTGAATAGTTTGAAATAGGTATATTAAAAACAAAATCGGATTTTCGCGAGACAAAAAGCAGAATAATTAAAAGATTGTGTTCAGAATATACTTTTACAGGGTCGAAATCAATTTTGTAATATTTTTACAACACAATTTCTGTATAAATGCCACGTTGAGGAGCATCCAACAAGGTGATAAAGATTGACTAAAGCTGTAGGGTTAAAACTTAATATAAATACAATCGGAATTTTAGAATATTCTGCATAGTGTAATCACACATGTACTTGCTGAATCAGGTCTTTGAATGGCATTTAGAAGTGATACACACAAGGAAGCCAGTTACTTTATGGATGTCAGCTTCTTTATTATGAGGAACACAGCGTTTCAGAGTATATTTGCTGAATGTTAATACAATTGAAATGGCTTTGTAATCACAATGGCATAATAAATACGGTTGCTTTGATGATCATGAGTGTGGGCGTATCTGAGATTGTATTTCTTCGTGGCAAATCTCCACATAACAGTGTAATGACAACAACGTCATAACATTTCAGTATTCGTGCTCACTTGACAATACATGAGATTTCCTGTCTGAACTATCTGAAATATGTTCATAAACAAAGATGAAAACGAGATATATCTCACTTTAAGTCTACCATTTGTTTGTCCCAACTCACTGATAGAAAGATTGTTGCTGATTACGCGAGCATCTGAACACTTCCATACAGATCCATTGTACTGAGTGGTAGTTATGTTGATGGTTACATTGTGTTGGGAGGCATCACAGTTCACGTGATCAACTCCTGGTACGGTTTGGAGGTCAGCAGCATCCACGTGTCGTGTTGTATTGAAGATTATGTTGTCGTCCTTAAACCAGAAAATTATACTAATTCTTCTTGAGCTCGTACAGCTCAAGGTGAAACAATCTCCGTTTGTTGATAATGACGGAACACTTGTCAGCTTCAGAGTATCTGGAATATATGGAAAGTAAGGTGTCTTGTTATACAATGGACGCGGATGTAGTCCAACATTTGTGTACCAGATATTGGCACAAATAATCTATTGTCACACAGCACATACAAAGTACATCAAGTTTTGATGTGACCATCATGTCCCTTTTAAAAAGACTTGAGTCAACAGAGATGGCTCAATATGTTAACTTTGTCCTTTTCGATTTCATTTGAAATCATTTCTATCTCCTCTTTGTTTCTAAGGACCGCACACTATTCACCACAGCAAAGCGGTCACCTTTTCTGCGTCAAAATGAATCATGTGCTGCAACATGAAATCATTGAAACAAGAAATACAAGCGCGGATTAGAAATCTTCTTGTATGACTCTAGATCCATATGCTGTTACATTGATACATGCCATCGTATCCCAATGGCGTAGATCGACGCTTATGCTTTTGGTCACTGGATTGTCTGGTCCTGACTCGATTATTTACAGAATATTGCTGAGTGCGGCGTAAAACTAAACTCACTCACTCACTTGTTACGATGATTCATTCTTATCTGTTTGACATATGTTGCAGTTACTGGGTTTATATAATTCATAGTATCGACAAGCAACGGGTGAATAACAAAAGGTATCCAACATCAACGACTGAATGTATGAAACAGTGTATACGCCCGTCGACAGAAAAGTGTGTGTCGTGTAGGAGGATGTACTGTCATAGTAACATTAACATTAACACCGTCATATGTGGTCTGGATACCCCCTGTCTGTAGCCACAAGGAATAAACGTCGCTTTAAGATACAAGAAATACTTAATACTTGGCTCCAATGACTCACTATACATTGCACTTTTTATCTACGAGTCTGTACATGCAATTTGAAACAAATACTCCAGTTCTATGCTGTGTTGTTGTTGCAGCTTATCATTATGCACAACACGTATATAATGAGGACGAAATGACCCAACATTGTCACAGCTATACACCATGTGTTGTGTTTGGAATTGATAATCGTCACATTACTCGTGAAAGAAGGATATCGTTATCAGTAGTTTACCACCTCGAGGATGTTTAACAGAATGGGGGACTTCATTCGTCCTTGATATAAAGCACGTGTGGGCTTGTCCGGTAACTGTCAAGGACGATTATATATACGAGATAATAAATATGCGACATAAGGATATGTTACCCTGTGTGTAATGTACCGAAGACTGCATTGCAAACCGACAGAGTAAATACACAACTGTCGCGTATTAACATACGCTGATATAGTTCGAAAGGGGGAAGTCCACTGTAGCCACGAGTAAAATCTCATCACACTCTGTCTCTGTGTTTCTTTCCTTTTCTTACACTCTGACCAACTGATAAGTAGAAAAGTTGGGTAAGTAAATTTCCATATGAAAAGCAAAATGAACAGCATTTGGACGTTATTGTCCAATCATTTGTGGACCAAAGTTCCACTTCCGTTTCCATTAAGAAAAGGACAAATGATGTCAATTACAACTACAGCCCTAAGAACGTCAAGTATTATTAAAGCCCTAAGAAAGTCAAGTATAATTAAAGCCCTAACAACGTAAAATTATAATTAAAGCCCGAACAACGGCAATTTTCTTTAAAGCCCTAACAACCTTAAATATAATTAAGCCCTTTCGATGCCGAGTTTATTCTGTTGCAAATTACCATAAGATCTGAAAAGTGAAAGTTGCCCGAAAATTTCTTTCGCGCTGCCCTAGATCTATCTACAACGTCAAGTATAAGTATACAATATAATTAGTACAATATTCCTGTGCTCACAATGATTTACTGCAAATACGTTAAAGGTGTGGATATCGCACAATACAACTTGAATACGTATATACATCAGTGTCCGAGGTGATCCAAGTCTGTTAAAGATGATCAGGAACTACTTCCATCGCTCACTGAGTATATTCGTTCGTTCGCAGAACTGCAACAGAGTGACGAACGCTGGACGCCGTTGGACTAAGGATAACACTTATCGTTGTTCTGATCGCAACGGAATAATGGCCACAAGTTCTGTCGCACTCGCACATATGCATGTTTTTACATCTGCAGGGTATATAAGCAGACTTCTGAAGAGGTTGTTCTTCACACACAACTACATCAAGGGACGCCAGACTTTGTGGATGCTCCCAAACTTTCCCCAAGAATTTATTATGAGCAATTTAGATTGCAATCAAACAGATGACAGCTGAACTCGCCAATGTTGATAAATATTTATCTTCCATCCTTATGTTGTCCAATGCATCACAAGTCACTCCCAGCCGTCGGTCAACATAAAGAAAGTCTTGAAGTAAACACCTGCAGCTACACAGATAATACATTAATAACACTTTTGCGATCATCACTTCAGTTTTCCTTATATACAACAGTCTATGCTTGAGAAGAACTGAGTGTAACATGTGTTTAAAACTTAACATGTTAATGCTCCACCCCGACGACGCCCCACCAAAATTACGTCTAACTACATTAAAATATTCTACGTCGAGATTGGCCATGGATATTGCAATATCAGTGTGAGAGTGTGTAGATACAGGACACACGAACATTGTGATTTCTCGGCGATGTCTAATATACACAGCGCCACTGGATTTTAAAAACCAACTGCTGATATTCATCAGGAAGCAATCCATTTAATGGACAAAAACGTCGTGACGAACATATGATTAGACCACTGAAAGCATAACAAGTTTTCAAAACAAAGAGTGGTGTTGCAAACCCAATTCAGATATAAGCTTTATCATACACCGAATTTATATGGGCTGCATAACCAGATATACTGGTAATATGATAACTTTGTATAATTGCTGTTAAAGCACATAAAACGACGATCATAATTGCTGCGTGCTGCGTTAGCGCCAGGTCAAGCGTGTCTACACGTATTGTTTTACTGCAAACAATGCGCAGTGTATTATACCCTACGTCGATAAATTTGTTTTGGTTCCATTTCTGTGATATCATTGTATTGTTCAACATGATCAGACCTGGTCATTGTCAGTGTGTAAACATTCCAGGTAACCATGTTAGAGCACCCAGAGATAGGCAGGTCATAGTGACAGGAAGTAGTTGACCTCAGTCTATGCTGGTATCACGCAACAGAAGCACAACTGTCACTGATAACACATTCAGTAATACGATGTATGTATCAGTTGTTTATGTTTGTAATGAATCAGTTTGTAAGCAGTTCCTTTATGACACGAGCACCAGTATTAAAACTTAGAGAGCAATCATTAGATTTTCAATGTCTCTCTCTCTTCATTAAAACAAAAGTTCAAATCGGACGAAAATGCGTTCTTGTGCAAAGAAATGTCATAAATACACGACCCCGTCATTATCATTTTAGAAATACCTCGTTCCACATTGGATACAATTGACACACGAATGAACATTTGCAACAGAATGACATGATAACAAAGAGAAAATATATAACCGATTCTAAAACTTCATACTTTACAATTCTAATTTTTGAATAATAACGTTTTGTTTTACTATTTCAGCTCTTTAGATGTCACGGAAATGCAACACGCTTTTCGTCGACACTGTCTTGTCAGTAACTTAGCCAATGTTCAGATGAACAAATGTATGCTCAGCAGCAACAAAACGTCAATACGAATTCAAAATTCGATAGGCACTGTAATCAAATCATTACAGAAATAGACATAATAATTGGATCAAAAACATTCTTTTTATGTACAATATCTGGGTGACGAGGGGTTCGGATAGGTCCACGGTAAGGTCCACTGCAATGGAGGTTCCCGCTGTTAAGACGTCGGCGTACTGTATCAGTACTGATTGGTCTTCCGTGTGTTTCCACTGTCTGGCCTGTTCTATCGGATGCCCGCATGAAGTGAGGTGAGGTGAAATTGGGTTTAACGTCGTGCTTGAGAATATTTCGCCCATATGACGACGTGCATGCGTGTAGGTGTATGTGTGCAGGCTGCTTGTACTCAGCCCAGACTTGCTGGTTTTATAGTGCTAGCCCACTGAGATACCATGCCGCAGTGAAGCATGAATACCCCACTCAGACACATTATACTGACTCCGAGCCGACCAGTCCTTGTTGTAAATCCATTAATGCTGAGCGCCAGGCAGGACCCAACAAGTACCATATTTTAACGTCTTTGGTAGGACGCGGCCGAGGATCGAACCCCGCGACCTTCCGCTCTCCGGGCGGACGCTCTAACAACTACACCACGGAGGCGGCGGCCTGCATGAAGGGATTCAGTACATGCTGTCGTGTTGTGGTCACCCTTGGTCTGCCAGTACGGGTTGATCATTTATGGTGTTGGTGGATGGGAAACGTTGCTGCGGCCCGAACGTTGACTTGGACGGAATTGGCAACGGCTTTTGCAGTGTGGCCAGCTTCAAGTCTTCTTACCGCCTGGTTGCTCTTGAGCTGTCGTGAGTCGCGGCATCGTGCTGACGTTGTAGTGTGAATGTTTCAACCAGGTTTTGGGGTGCATTTTATAAGGCTGGTCCTTGTGGAACAGCACGTGCGGCATGAGTTGCATGAAAAACATGGAGAACACGGTACCATCTCCGAGATCAGGTTGCGTTTTATAAGACCATTTCCTGGGTTCCATTCTGAGTTTGGAAAGGAATGTCTTTCCTCAGGTAATGTTGGAGATGTTGTAAAAAATACACATTCAAAAAATATAAAATGGGCTTTACAGTTATCCGTTTCTGCGAAGGAAATGCAAAATTGACGTTTCTTTTGCGGCTTAGTATATCTTGTGACGTTTTATTTTAAAAAACAGATTATTAGCGAAATGAGTTGTTGTGTTTTGTAAATATGACATAGGAAGAGAACCCTTGAACACACGATGAACATATTCCCATCACAAAAATTGTCTTTTAAATAAAATCGAAGTTTGGTCACCCCTGACGGTAACGTAGGGAATACGTTCATTGCTTAACATCAACGTTTGTATACATCGTGATACTGGGATATTAGATAACACTTGGTGACAAGTAGGAATCGCATCGTCCTTGAGAACTTACAAAACAATGATACCTGGGATACTGCTTGAATATTGCAAAAGCAGCTCACCCTACCCCTGAAGTCAACAACACGAAGAGCTCTATGGATATACAACTTCATTATTATTAATGTGAGCGACGTTAGCAGCTACATCGAAAATATCTCTTGAATTAATTATTAAGAACGTGTATATCCACAGATAGAACGCTTCTCCGTTATTCATCACACCAACTAAATGCCCCTCAAAGACGCTTCCCCTGAGGCCTCCAGTACGATAATGACAAATTGTAATTCTAGGACATCATAAAGATAGACTCTGTCACGAATTAGGTATGAGGACAGATGCTATTAGTCCTTCCAGTGTATTTTGTCGGAATGTCAGAGTACGCGCACCAAGACTTAACAAGTCATCGATGATTATGTGAAAACCTGCATTCATGTTAAACATTAATTATGGCTGCTCTTTTACAGTAGTGTCTGTCAATAATGCAAATGCTACCGGAACATGCTTAATGACTTCCACATTTAACAACGCTGACCCAGCGCATGTGCTGTGGTGATTCTCCTCTACCTTTAGTCTTCTGTGGTTTAGAGTACAAATCACCATCCGTGGATTGAGAGAGGCCTGGTCTGTTCTGTTTTATCTTGAATACTGTCGAATACAAGTCTGAATAGAAAGGGATAACAATATCATTCTGTTACGGTGTGCATTAATTCAAAATATAAAACAAGATACCAAAACACGTTAACTCTAAATAGAAATAGATAGCAATTGGATTATTCTGTTTACTGACAGTCACACAGATAGAAATAGATACCAATTGGATTATGTTCTGTTAAATGACGGTTACACGCAGTTTTAATGGTGCGCCTTTTAATCCGGTAGTTTTATGATACAGTGTTGTTGAAATCCACTACGTTCACATCGCTTAAATTCTACAAAGTTCTTCTAACCCTCTAATGGCAAAAGTGTATTTTACGAACTGACAAAACAGTTGTCACTTCCCAGCTAGCTGTGTAAAACAAATACCTTTCAAAATCATCAGAACGTGTTTAAGACAAACACTTATAAACTACGCAGAAACATATATTATTACACGAGCAAGTGTTTCTATACGACTTATATGAAAAGAGTGTGAAATTTTGTATTGCTTGAGATAGAGCGAGGTCAATACATAATTTTGCACAAGTTTGGTATAATCTGTATGACACACTTGCTCGTACATTTCTTTAATTATTGCTAGAGTGTAATAATTTTTCTTTGTTATCCATTTTATTCATGTACATTTGTGCAGTAAAACAACTGCAAACCTTTATGAATTGCACGAGGATCATGCATCAAATTGCTGAAAAGAATGTGCAAATATCGTGCATGTGAACAGATGCGTTTTGGTGTAAAGTTTTGTTAATAATTCGCCAATTTTCACTGATTTGTATCATTTATTGAACTCATGACAATAATCTTTTCAACGTTACGAATTTGTTTTACAATACATCAATTCATGTGTAAACAGTACCTTTAAACAGTACGGAATATTTGGAAAAATTTAGTTTAGAACAGTTGCCTGGAAGTAAGTGGCTATATTTACACCAGTGACTTTAAACGTTTGAAGGGAAGTATATATACTACCCATCAAAAGTTTAGACTCACTAGTGTAAATGATCCTCGTGCAATTCATCTGCATAAGGTTTGCCGTTTGTTCCCCCAAGTTAGTGGAGAAATTCGTCTTCGATGTAACCATATATATTATACATAACATATAGTGAGTGCTTTAAGTGAGTCTAAACTTTTGATGGGTAGTATATGACACTGGTTATGCTTCACCACATAGGTAATATGTAATAATACGTCCCAGGATACTTCTTCTTCCATGATTGTTATTTACACGGACAGTTTATCGTATGTTTTCACATACATCCCATTATTGACAAATAGGACACATTCTCAGTATAGGAGGTACGAATGCTTACGAGAAAGGTTACGAGATCTTAGGTTAACGAGAGCTTTGTGAAACGGGACCCAGGTCTACAACATGTCATCATTTACACTTCATCATACTCTTTTGTTCTGTGGGAATTTATGAGCAATAGCGACTGAAAAGAAACCAGTTAGGAAGAGTGAGTGAGTGAGATTAGTTTTACCGCCACACTCAGCAGTATTCCAGCTATATGGTGGCGGTCTTTAAATAATCGAGCAAGGACCAGACAATCCAGTGGTCGACAGCATGAGCATCGATCTACGCAATTGGGAACCGATGACATGTGTAAAACCAAGTCAGTGAGCCTGACCACCCGATCCCGTTAGTCGCCTCTTACGACAAGCATGGGTTACTGAAGATCAATATTCTAACCCGGATCTTCACGGGTACAGTTAGGAAGACATCCAATTAAACATACCTGCTGTTTCCGGGCCAGGATGAAGGCGTACTCTTATTTTTACCACTGAAAATTAGGCATCAACATTGTGCGCTATGGTTGTCGGGCACACGTGACCATTCAGCACAGGTCTCCGCAATCATATATATAACAATATTTTATTTTCCTACAAAGTGTCGGTCAAAGTAAAGAGTTTATTTTTTAACGCAAAGCCATTGTGTCTTATGAACTATTGTAAACATCCACAAGATATGAATACGTGCGGCTTCTCAACTGTGAGTTGATCCATTGTATCATTATCCGAACCTGGAAACTAGACCGCCACGCACCAGGGACCCACGATATTACGATAAGAAGTATTTCTTTATCATTCTATTCGAAGACCTTACAAGTGTTTAAAAATACTTTTTGACAAACCTTCTTCCTGTCTTTTGCGTTTCCATCTTACATACACAACCACAGCTACAACGATCCCTACAGCAGGGATGACACCACCTGCTACACCTTCTATGACGACGACCCGAGTCTGTCCACCAGCGGCATCTGAAAGACATTGGCTGATTGGATACACTGTGAGATGTCACAATTCTCTAGATGTAAGTTCCATTTTAGTTTTAATTCGAACGAATGGTTCAATGAGTTAAATTGAATGGTCACTAAGTGACTTAGGTTAAAGGCGTCTTCCTTCTGATAAATTCAAGTATATACTAGTATGTCAAAATGTTTGGAGATGAAAAATGAGGACAGTTTTATGGATATGTATGCCACTTCTTCTTCTTCTATTCTGTATAGGCGATGTTCCGACATATATAGTACTTTTGCTTGACAACGACATTAGGATGTATGTCGAAACGTCGCCTATACAAAATAAAGGAGTTGTATATCCGTTACAAATTCATTCGACACTTTAAGACAAAAGTGTTGACAACTATCACCCCATGCAGGGGAGGCCTTATGATGCTCATCTCATCTGCAGCTCAGTGGCGTTCCTTACTCATATTTATTTTATATCACACAGCGTCGAAACGCGTCAAAATCAAAACTTCGTCCCTGGTTATAAGCTATGTTTTCACATTTTGTCTTTTGTCTGTGAGCATCGTACAGAACCACCTGTGTTCACATCCAACAGCAGAACAGTCACAAAGAATGTTATAGTCTCTACGGACCAAAACCTGTCATCCTGACCACGTCTGGGAAATGATCGGTTGACATGTTGACCTAACTTAACGCCGATCCCGCCGCCACTGGAAGACTAGGGACATTTAACAAAACGTCCCGATGTAATGAATGTATCATCATCGGCGGAACAATGCTAAATATAAATTCTTACCCCCATCGTCTGTCACAATCGCCGCCGGTAATAACATCGTCTATCATAGTTCATTAATGGGTGGTAAGGTGATCCCAGTTTGTCCATTATTCCTACATAACAATTTTAGTAGAAACGAATATCTCTTACAAATTTGGAACTGTTGATTCTTTCTATGCATCCCATTGCTAAAGAGTATGTTAAACTCACGCATGGTTAGTTTGTTACTTGTTTCAGACGTCACTGGGTCTTCACGCCACCACACAGATCATCTACATCTTTGTCAGAGCCTGATCCTGAGGGTCCCATTGTGCTGGAGTTCATCACAGCTCACATTGTCACGCCTTGTCAGGTACTCGTTGAAGACTCCGAGTTGAATATAGGCTCCATCACTAAAACGACAAGAGCCACTGAGATGTATTGAAGATCGTTCTTTCACCCCTGTACCATTACTCGGTCACGTACTTCAGTTAAGAAGTTGTTATTTGCGGATTAAGTGAACAGTTGGCCAGCTGTTCCTGGTTGATGGGTGGCCTGTCGGTGTGGGGAGTCTGTTAGAAATATGGAAAGGTCAGTTGGTTTCATATGACGGTCCTGAAGTGAAACATCACGCCAACATCGACATCAGTACACGTGACGTCTCTACTGGAAGCGTTGACGTCAAAAAACGCTGTAGAATGTCAACGCATTTGTATATGGTTCCTTGTCCCAGACAACGTCCTAACTTCTGTTTGACGCAGCAAAGAAATGCTAATTGAACTCTGACTAAAGAACGGCAATGATAAACGGGATCTACAGGGTTTATTATTATTGAAGTTCTATCATATTTATATGTATGGGCAAAACAAGAATAGAGGTGGAAATTTTTTGTTAGTATGTCTACATACAAAGACGTCCACTCGGGCCTCAGCATACAGTCAGTGCATTTGTGCTCGTCTTCATGTTGATTGTTCTCTGCCTGCCCAATACGATGGTGTGTGAAGTGACAACGCTTTTCTGTATCCAGTCAGTGATTATACAGGGTTATTTTTCAGCTCATTGTGGGTGACTATGTCCTGACAATACTGGTCCAGCCGCTTCACTGTTGCACCTTCGCATACAGCGACGGTTCAGACCACGTCCATGTGCAGATATTCAGACCAGGAAGTTACTGATATGGTAATATTTGTCATAAACACTGCATATCCAGATAAGACACACACTAACTGAGTGTCAAACATTCACTCTTCAAAGATATCAGAACGTGAAATTCTTCTTAGTTTTCCGTAAGATCGTATTCAGCATTCCTTGTTAATATATTCCTGGTTGACTGTTTGAGTGATATTGTTCAACAATGACCGTCTCCATATTCTCTTACACCGTTTGTTTTAGACCGTATATGTCATCACGTGTTTCTTTCCGAGAACAACCACCTGGTTGTGATAAGACAGCGACATTCTTATCATTAAAGTTTTACGTTGACGAGATATTTCATTGAAATATGGCTGTGTTCCGATTTGTCATTTATGAACCTCGTCATTCTGCATATGAAAGCTCTGTTCATTTTAACAATACAATCACTATTACTACATTTAACAATAATTACTGTACCTAGTGTTGGGATTCGGAACCAAATCTACTACCGATTATCGGAGGACATGTGGTGTACGATTATCGTGTATAATGGGAATATATACATTTTTAATGTAATCACCAATTTTACGGGTTTTCCCCAGTTTTTGTTTTCTAATCAATGTTTTATCATGTAGATTTATAACTAATAATGTCACGCAATGAAATGCACGCATGCAAGAAAGACACTGGAATTGTAGTTAAACAATAAAAGTGGTTAAAATATTACAATGTGCATAGCTTCACGCTGTTGAGCGCATGTTTGCCGCGTGAAAACAGAAAACGACTGGAATTGAGATTCGTGTGTTCATATATTACCAGCAGCACCAAGAACGCTGCCAGAGGGGTATAATTTTATCCTACAAGGTTTCTTTGTTTTGCTCATCCGGGTCGGATTCGATCATTAAAATCAAATGTAAGCACATCAAGAACTCATTGTTGTATCATTCAGCTTTACTGCCCTATACAGGTCAGAACTAATTCCCAGTGTCAATTTTGAATGCGTTCAATACAGAACATGCCAGTCAGACCCCGGATCGACATACAGTCCCAGTTGTCTCGGTACTCAATAAACAGCATACCTTGGTAACACCAGAAACCTGTGATCATGGCTTGATAATGCTTGACACATCCATTGCTTGTGGGTTTTTGATCAAAGTACTAAACGTCTGATACCTGCATCGTGGACTACGCTGTCACATTACGTTGATACGCCGTGAATTAGCGGACTTATGTTCAAAGCGGCGTAAAACTAAACTCACCCACGCAATGCAAATTAATACTGATCCTTATCACGTCAAGGAGTCTTATATATTGGTGTAATGTTTCTGCAAGACTGCTTGAACTTTATGCAAAGGAAGCATAATTATGCTTTTGTTTATTTATCGTGATATATAACTTGTAATGAAGAGCTTATATTCAACAAATCGTGACCACCTTTGTTCTTTATGCGTCAAAGCCTAGTTTAATGCATCCTCGGTCACATAGCAGGATAAGTCCTCTTTATCCTTCTACAAATTCTAAAGGCGATGCCCTGGGATTCGAATTGTTATTTAACACCATTCATTCAGCTCACTCGACTTCAATAATTTACACGCTGAACCCTAAACCTAAATCCCCAGGTAACTCCTAGTTGCGCATATAAAAAGGAAACGTAATCCTTACTGTAGTATTTATATTCCCAAACATCGTTGCATGGCTTTGTGTTCAAGAGTTAACTTACCTGTACATTGTCGATTTGAGAATACTCAATGCGGCCCGGTGTATTTTGAACAGACTTTATGCAAGGAATGCGACAAAGGGTTGAACGCTGTTAGCTGACAAAAATGATACCAAATTCTGTTCACAGCGACTCACAAACTCAGCTATTATGTTACTGATACCATATCTTAACACTGACATCGAAAGACAGTATAATAACTAGCAATATATCAGAAAATGTTTTTAAAAAAAAGGGAATATATGATTGTCAGATCACGATACAAAAGTGAAAACGGGAGCATAGTGAGTGAGTGAGTTTAGGTTTACGCCGCACTCAGTAATATTCCAGCTATACGGCGGCGGTCTGTAAAGAATCGAGCCTGGACAAGACAATCCAGTGATTAACAGCATGAGCATCGACCTGCGCAATTGGAAACCGATGGCATGTGTCAACCAAGTCATCGAGCCTGACCAACCGATCCCGTTGGTCGCCTCTTACGACAAGCATTGGTTACTGAAGATCAATATTATTACCCGGAACACGGGTGAAAACGGAAGTATAGATCAGCAGCTAGAAAGATAAGGTCACCATGCTGGGGCCATTAGAACTTAGAGTAGCTCTGTTTCCGTCAGGGTTTACAGAATGAAACGATCAACACACAGCATGTGTAACTCCAAATAAAACAACTCACCAATATTGAGCAAATGGATAATGTTTTATGAAGCTTCTCTGGCTATCTACCGAGTCTACAGGTATTCGTGCATCTGAATTAACTTAGTCCATTGGGATATCTTAATACAAATCAAAATTCTCTTCGATCTACAGGGCATAAACAATGCAGCAATGGAGCTAACGTGCGTATAGCAGCCAAGAGTGCACAGGGAATTCACCGAACTCTTCTAAGTGGCCTCGAGATGGTGTATTTTCTGGTATCTTCTTTCACTAAACGACCAGACACTCGGATACAGAACACATTGGCATCTCCTGTCACCGATAAACTGAACGACCAGACTCTCGGATACAGAACACATTGACATCTTCTGTCACCGATAAACTGGACGACCAGAGACTCAGATACAGAAGACATTGACATCTTCTGTCACCGATAAACTGGACGACGAGAGACTCGGATACAGAATCGTGTGTCATTTACATCAACCAGTCTCGGATACAGAACGATAAACTGGACAATAAACCAAACTCTCGGATACAGAACACGACATCGTGTGTCACCGATAAACTCGGAATGTCACTGATTGACACTGGATAAACTGGACAACCAGACTCTCGGATACAGAACACATTGACATCGTGTGTCACTGATAAACCGGACAACCAGACTCTCGGATACAGAACACATTGACATCGTGTGTCACTGATAAACTGGACAACCAGACTCGTCTGTCACCGATAAACTGCACAACCAGACTCTCGGATATTGACATCGTGTGTCACCGATCAACTGAACAACCAGAATCTCGGATAAACTGGACACAACCAGACTCTCGGATACAGAACACATTGACATCTGTCATATTGGACATCGTGTCGGATACACTGATAAACTGGTGTCACTGATAAACCAGACTATCGGTACAGAACTCATTGATATCTCCTGTCACCGATAAACTGGACGACATGCAGTTACGTATTATCTCCTCTATAGTTGTCATACAGGCCTGTCAATATGTGACCGGGGTCGTGCTACTTTCCATGATGACGTCATCTTATACTGGCTGTAAAGCCTTGTGTGTGTCTACCTGACCCAGTGTGCCGGGTACAGATGGGGGTGACAGGAAGGGAGTGTACCCTGACCTCCATCCCACACGGCGACCATACCAGAGATGTTTTCCTCAGGACCGATGGGTCAAGCCACTCCATCATCGGTAACGTCCAAGTGAGTGTGAAGTTACGCTGCAACATGCTTAGCAGATCATGATATCGATAGATTAGCAGTTCTAATGTTTCCAAGTTCACACACCTGAAGCATCTCTTTTGTCTACGGATAATTCAGTGTTGATTAAATTGTAATAAGTTGCTGTCAACGAATAAAACTATAGAGACCATGGTCCCTAGTATGGTGATCTACCTTCAGTTGCTGGTAATCTATAGCCTGTTTATATATTGTTTTCGCATCTTTAGTTTAAATTGTTTACATTTAATCACTCGGTTTAAATTTATATCTGTGATAATCTAGTTTTACAGTTCTTTGTTGACAGGTGTTTGTAATTTACTTTTAATTGTTATAAATCTATAACTTGATTTAGTCACGATATGACTAAAATATTGTCCATGTGATTTAAAATCTTAACTCACTCACTCAAAGTCACTCAAAGAAATAGGTTAGCTGTTTAATACGTGTTGACAGAACTCATGACCTGTACCCTGCAATGTGTGCAAATTATATCGTATTTGGGCACACTGCCATAACACTATTCAGACCTCTGTTCTCTAAACAAATCCTTTGTTATCAGTGTATGCGGTTGTTATGGTGTTGTTGTTTTCTGGGAATAGTACAATATCTATTTTTTGGACATTTTTGTTATTATTTAGATACTTTCCACACGCATATGTGAAGACCGTCCATGTAGAGAAGGGGAAGTGTGCGTGCCAGTAACGTCTGGCACAGCTCACATATGTCTGATGGCACCGCCGGGTGACATGACGACGTCCACATCTACCCAAACTTCATATTCATCCCCGCCTACGTCAGTTAGTGTTTCAAACACGCCTGCAACTGATCTCTCTGTCGCAACTTCGTCGACTACAACAGAACACACTACTGTCGTCACGACTGTTGACGCTACTACAATCCCAGATGGAATTACTTCACTCACTTCTGCGGTATCAGTTATAACCTCTACTACTCCTACTACTACAACCACTACTACAACTCCTACTACTACAACTACTACTAGAACTCCTACAACTTTTACTCATACAACGTTTACTACTACTACTACTACTGATACTACTACTACTACTACCACCACCACCACCACCACCACCGCTACTACTACAACGACGACAACAACAACTACTACTGCCCCTGCAACAACCGCTGCAACAGGTGAGTTCAGATGAACAGACTGTATTCCATCCTAAAAATACTGAATACAAGGAACTTACAGTTTCTTACAAACCATTATTCTCCAATTTCGTTCTTTTTTGCCACGAATGCTTTGCTTGAAATTTCAATGTAGGTTCAAGTTCATGGCCCAGCTCCAGGATATTGAACTAAAAGTATTTAGGTAAAGGTATGTCACAATGCCAGAAACCGCTGAGAAGAGCCAAGACAATGTCAGCAACTGTATACTGCTCCATCTTTCAGACATAGGAAACCAGTGATGATATAGTTTTAAACATAGGGTGTATAGTTATCCAATAGTTAACAACCATTGACATACAATACCACATACAATAAGAAAAAACTATTTTTATTCAAAAGATTTGTCATTAGGAAAAGAGTTTTTATTGTTAGCTGCAATTGCAGATTAGGCGCAGATAATATCTCCTAATCTACTGTTGATACAAATACATACTGACAAACTTATTGGTTGGTGGCGTGTGCACCTCAACCTTATAAACAGGCTGAATTTGTCTCTCAGGTGAAATTTCTCTCTATATATACACTTGGGTTATTCAAGATAACTTTCAGCCAATGATACTTAGTATCTATGTATTTTGGCAAATCCAAGTGATCAATGAACATAGCTGAAGCAAATTAGGAGCCACGTGACCATGTGGGTAATCCGAAATAATTGTCACGCTTTACTTCCCCAGTTAATGCGGAAATCGATTTTTCTGTAAATCTCTACTTTACACATATTCTGTGTTTTCACTGATCAAAACGTTAATAAACTCTTGTAAACACTTTCGATTCAAGACAATTTTACACGTAATAGAGCACACTTGTACCAGTTCAGTGCATAATTTCGATTTGCAGAATCGGAGAATCCATTCCATTTTAGTAACACCAATAGACGTTCCTAGAATTTAGCGAAGCGTGTTCAGTAACAGTACCGCCAGTGCTAGGCGCTGAGTGTACATGTTCAATGTAGACCCATTGCCATCCGCCATAAAATAAAAGCAATATGTATGACCATGCTTCCTCCTCCCGTCAATCGTACTTCATTTCCAGACATGACTAGACATGATAAAGACCTTTGATATGAAATGTCATATACTGGAGATGAGAGTACTGTATTTGCGATGTCATTACCGATCTCTAATACTTCAACTTCAACTTCTTTATTCTCCTTCAACCACCTAGTGGCGGTACAAGAGTACAAGAGCGTCTGGTTACATAGACAAAGACAAGATGGGGCACAGTTAACATTTAAAGTGTGTTAGTATACTATTAATAAACGTCGATAGCTTATTTAATTCTGCTGTTTTCTTGGTACACATTAGTTGCTTGAAGGTAACCAGATTTTTTTACATTTAAGATATTTCGAAGGGATACACTTTAGTCTACTATCATTAAAGTAACCACATCTCAGTAAATAATTAAGTTCATCAGCTATTGTGGGGTAGTTGCATAACTTACACGTTCTATTTTCTCTGATTATGCCCTCCCAGCGGCCAATCTCTATCAGTAGAAGGTGGTTAATTCTTCTGATTTCAAAATTGGGGTATAAATATTGGTTGGAAGAAAAAATTAAAGTTCAAATGTTATGGGGTCTTTTTATAGTCTTGTAATATAGCGCCTTTGGGCCATTATTCATTAAAGACCACCAACTCTGAATAAATTGGTCTTTTAAAACTAGTTCTACCTTTCAGGCCAGCCATTCAGTGTTAACACATTCTGGATTTCTGAAATATCACTAAGACCTAAATGAATTTCTAATGCAATCGATAAAAAGTAACCACTTATTATGATAGTCATAGTGTTGTTTTGTAGTGTGAAATAATTTAACGTTTGTTATTTTAGGTACAACAAGAGTGTGCCAATAATAAATCAATCGCTCAATCGCTCAATTCTCAGAGGGTACCTTCCCGTTTCTCAGTATACCTTGTAAATTGGGGTAGAAGCAAGTCTCTAATGGACTGAGGAATGGTCATCGTGATGCTCTTAAAATCACCTTCAGCCAAACATTCATCTCACGTCCTTCTCACTAAATTTCTTAATTTACTCAGGTGCCTCCAACGTTGCCTCCAGTTGTGCTCCCGGAATTCATTGGAAATTAAAAATACATTCCAAGTATATGCAATAAATACAGGTGTAAAGTAACTTATTTTTAAAAAAAAATAGACATGTACACAACAGTTATTCAGATTGGTTCATTTTCTAAGATGCGTACTAAATGTCATCCAAAATGTATTAAAGTTGTTTCACAATTTGGTGAAGCCCAATCAATGTCCTAAAGACTTTATCTTTGGCAAACTTCTGCGCAGTAAACAGTAAGAACTGTTTCAAAATAACCATCACGAAATCGTGAACAATGTGTCCACAAAATCAACATCTTACTGAATAAATATATCTCATTATTCATCCTAGTTATAGGAATATATCAACTGAGTTTTCATAGACAAACTGGACCAAACATACAACCAGTCTTGTGATATTGGCGACCCCTCCTCTACCGTCCACATAAGCTGACCATGTGTCTGTTCTCTCTTGGAGGCATGTGTGTGTGTGTGTGTGTGTGTGTGTGTGTGTGTTGTGTGTGTGTGTGTGTGTGTGTGTGTGTGTGTGTGTGTGTGTGTGTGTGTGTGTGTGTGTGAACTGTGTTCCCTTTTCGCCCACTCGTGTTGGCCCCTGTGTGCACGAGCATAACATACTGTTCATGCATGATGTGGGATTTCGTAGTGATGAGATGTTGCTTCCAGATGCACCCCAGTATTGTAAATGTGGAAGTTCCCATGTGTCTTGTTGGAGGTATATTATAAATACAAGTGGTATGTTTAGTCACATTAGCAACATAAAAACCCTCTGTTGGAAGCGCTGCATCCGCAGCTATATCACCACATTCATCAATATGCAGAAAGCTCACACAGATAAATGTAAAGCAATGATAAACGTTTTTTTCAGCATGTATGTTCCATACCTCCTTGCAGGAAACATGAAATGTCACGCTTTTTCACAAGTGGTATCTCGTGGTTGGTACGTACAAAGTTTTGTTCGAGACAGTAAAATCCAAATTAACATGATATATTCACTGGTATGAATCTCCCGCACACAAGGACACAACGTCTAGTGTACGTAAGCATGCATTTCGTCTTATATTCAGTCACGTACATTGGATGCTACACGGACAACAGGAACAGACTGCTGCCAAATGCAAAAACCATAAACCGAGGTTTGACGACTGAACGCTGTTTCCTGCACTGCCACGGCAAAGGATACAGATATTTTGGAACGCAAGTAAGACTGTGTATTTGATGTGATATATAAACATGATGGCGAATCGTTGTAAAAAAAAAAATGTCTTGCAAGGAATGAAAAACCAGCAGTCCTTGGGTTTTCCACAATCAGTACGATTTCAAAGGTTGTCCATAGGACAGCCATGGGTCTATCACATTGTAACCAGAATGCATGGGTTGATGAAAGAACATTCATTGAAAGTAAATACTTAACTTACGAGATGTACTCCTTTCACGATGATGGAGGTTCGATGAATAGAACTTCCCTTCCTGCCCTTCTGTGTCATCATGCACAGGACTTTCGCCAAAATGCATGTATATTCGTGGTTCTTCGCCAAGGCCAGAAGGGTAAACCAGCACATTCAAATCAGCAACTACGCTAGTTTGCTCTCACCGGAAATTTCATGACTTCCGGTTTCATCTCTAACTCGCATCTTGTGCCTTATAGTCCTCACAGAACTAATATTTGAATGCGGCAGTAAGTAGCAGTTATTTGAAACAGCCTGACTGCTTCAAGACTTCTTCTTTGCCTTAATTAATGGTTGAAGTATGTTTACTGACGTTATAGGCTTGTCAAATAAAGGGCACAATTTGAAAAATCAACCCCACTGATCTCACGCCACAGTACGTATTCATGCGTATGAATTCAGTGCGCACATTGGTGTTTTAATTCGTACGTCACTGTTACAACCGACCACGTTTTTAATTATTGAAATTTGTGAACGTATCATATTGATCCTGCAATGGTGTTCTTTCCAAAAGGATGGTGTTGTTCAGCCAGCCAACACCTGTATTATTGTTATTATTGCCCAGGCTACACCTAAGAAAAGTCCGGACGTTGATCCGAGTCTTGACGGGCCTCTGTTGTTTGCTACCAGTGAGGGCACTGCAGGAATGATGCGAAATATGCACACTCCAAACACGAACATAGTCTGTAATTCCAAGCCTGACTATTCAACTATTTCTTTTTCTGCTGGAGTATCCAATCATGTAGAAGCCCCTGCCTTATTTTCTGCCAGATTCACCTAACATGGGTTACAGTTGTTTCATCTAACAAACAAAAGAACGGAAATTATAAATTTGGATTAAAACAGTAGAACAGCTGCAAAACTACCTACCAAATGAGGCCTCTCCTTCAGACGTACCTGTAGAGGACCATAACGCCTTTGGTCCTCTTTAGATGGAGATGACTCCATCTCCATCTCAACACGATCCACCTAACAGTAACCCAAAGACGTCACGTTCACATAATATACCACTTGTGGATCCACAACCTATTTCAATACAACTGTAGATGTCTTAATAATAATTCCAATAAAATAGGTTTGATACGAAATTGTAAATCGCAGGATTTTTCTCTCGAATCTGAGCATCCCTTCACTCGTCCGAGTGATAAACTTACTGGATATTCTTCTGTCTTGGTCAGGCAAGCATGCACAACAGCAATTTTCCAATTACAAGCTGTTGCTGTCCAAGTAACGTGTGTATTTTATGTTCACTCACCCTTACTCCTTTTTCAATCATAGAATATCTCAAAATCCGGTAAAAACTAGAACGGTACACGTTAATGATTACACTGTACTCAACTTTATCATCTTTTGTTATTTTTATACCCTTCAGTAGAAAAAAGTTGTTTAAGACACTATCGTGTTTTTTAAATAAAGTTCTAGATTCCTAGTTTTGGCTTATTTTGGAATGCATCTTTCTCAGTACAGACAAACGCACAGTAATATTTTTTAAGTATAAGTATGGACAAGCGGACATTTTCTTCCTTCCTGGGGTAATACTGTTATCATTCCCTACACTATGACTAATCAGTACCATACTCATCCTTCGAACGCACAGTAATATTTTTAAGTATAAGTATAAGTATGGACAAGCGGACATGTTCTTCCTTCCTGGGGTAATACTGTTATCATTCCCTACACTATGATTAATCAGTACCATACTCATCCTTCCAATCACCGTCTTATAATTGTAAAACCATGAAACACATGATCACTCATCTATTAATCTGGTATAAATGATCAATATATGACGTGTTGTATATTTGCCAGTGAATGAACCGAAAAATGACAACGAAATTAGAATGTGTGCCGAAACGTCGTCTCTACAAAATAAAGAAGTTATATGTACATTAAAAATGTGTCCTAATTCTTCATCTCCTCAACTCTTATATTGCCAATCAAGAGTATATTCTGAACAAGCGAAATAGGACGAATTCATTAGAAACTAAAACTGAATTAAATTAAATTTTACCACAATACTCGGATGTCGACTTCATATACTTATACTATATGTAAACAGCTTTCTGTTTTCATTAACAAAGCTACGAACAATTCATTATTTCCCTTAAACCATTATATCTGTTCTCTTGCAGAACGGTAGAGAATGTTACTGTGGAAACACCATCAAGGATGGATACGCGATGGTATCAGATGCTCAATGTTCATCAAACTGCGCTGGGGATCCAGGGACTAAGTGTGGGGGTGTATGGAAGATCTCAATCTATGAAATCCTTGTTTACACATAGATTACAAGCACTTCTTTTCCGACTGCTCGACCACATCACTTGTTCCAGCACGGAAAACGTCGTCTATGGCAACATAAGTCAGCAAACCATCATGATACAAGCTGTATCTAAGCTTTCAATTCACACTTGCGTTAGGTATAATATTAAACGCATGTTTGCAAAAAGTTGAAATCGATAGAGGAACAATGGACTGAAAGTAGGTTCGTTTCGTTTCCAATTCTATTTTACATCGATTAACTGCAGACAGTAGGCTTATTTCCTGCATTGTGTTAACTCATGTGACATATTTGATATAGCCCAGGTATCCTGCATGTATTTACCTTCACCATGTCTATCATGCACGGAGTCTCCAGTCCTGCAAGTGCTGAATACTCTTGTTTCCGTTGTTTTTAATGTAAAATGAGTATACAGTTTTTCAATCGTAAGTCCTACTTTAATTATATGCACATTGACTTGATCGTTGGTTGTTGCCCTGTTGTCTGGGATCCGAATTTATTTGTTTACACAATAACAGCGATAGTTATGCCGTTGTTTCCCCAGGGAAGCGAGGGCACTTGGATGTAGTATGATCTAACAAAAGATCACCCGAGAAGGAGCTGATAACGTTGACATGTGTAGCTGTAAGTTTCCGAGCGTTACGTTACAAGTATGTCTTGTATCTGGGCCCACTTGCACAATGCGATTTAAGCGCCACGACTATCTTAAGCCAATGTTGGAGAATGGGAGTTACAATCATTGTAGTGCTAAGATCGTTGTGTGCAAGTGAGCCCTGGTAAATAAGTCCAAATGTAGAATGAATGAATATGTGGGCTGGCGCTACTGACGGCCTGGAGAAATGAATGTTGGGTAATTCTTCTTAACTATTCAATACACTGTTTGACATAAATCCCTGATGGAATAGGAAATAATTATATTAGGCTTTGAATTGCATATCACTCTTTTATTATACTTTGTTACGTTTCAGAGTCTCCACGTAAAGCAATCAGCCATTATATAGACAGTTAATGATCCCGTTGTTTTGGCTATGTACAACAAAATGAATAATTCACTGCCTCATTCAAGTGGCTTTTATTGTCCTCTCTGTCTTTCAAAACCATGAAACGACGAATGTTATTCGTGGTTTTATTATTCATGTATTGCCTCTCCCACTCCACTATACAGTATATAACGTCTCTGGGGAAAACAGATGTTTCAGTGTTGTATGTAGACTTGTTTTGAGGAAGGTTGGCGACATTCGAGAACGATATATATGTACGGATACCTCAGTAATTACTTGAGTGCCGGCTAGAGCTATAACTGGTGCATACATGGATTCGTAATTAGGTACCAGCTGTTTCATATTTTGTGGATTGAAATTTTTCAGCTGCTACACATGCAAACAAAGATAGTAACTATTGTGTCGAACTTACCGCTGTCTCGAAGCAATAGCTTGGTCCCTGCGGGTTCCTATTCAGGCATCATGTAGCGATTGAGTCGTCGACCCTAGGATAACTCGATAACTTGTTTTACTTTGAAACTATGAGCCTATTTTGTAAACGTCTTCCTAAAAAGTATTATTTGCGAAAACATTTTAACAGTCTAAAACATGATCAAAATGTCCAATGATACCCTACTATATCCGCCATAAAGCTGGAATATTGCTGAGTGCGGCGTAAAACTAAACTCACCCTACTATATTGTTTTCTTTGAAATCAAAGTGTCGTTCCTCCATCCAAAATACAATGGTCTATAACTCCGCGCCAGATCAAATACGAAAGGTGAACCTGAAGACCAACCTGTAAAGTTGTGCTTCGACATCGACTGAGAAACTGCATAACACGAATGGATTTGCTTGTCTGCCAGCGCTTTATGCTTGGTAACCGTTAGGATCCGGGTTAGAATTTGTCTTCAGTAACTCAAGCTTGTCGTAAGAGGCGACTGACGGGATCTGGTGGTCAGGCTCGCTTTACGTGGTTGACACTTGTTATCGTATCCCAAGTGCGTAGATCGATGCCCATGTTGTTGATCACTGGATTGTCTTGTTCAGATTCAAATATTTCAAAACCGCCGCCATATAGCTTGGATATTGAGTGGCGTTAAACAACAAACCAATCATATTTGGTTTATCTCCCTCGCAGTCATTGACCTGCATTTTGCTGAGATTTTATGGCTCTTGGTCAAAATAATTATGATACGCATCTTCCATGTTACAGGAGGCTGAAAGTAATGTGGACCGAGGAAACCAGTGGTTGAAAGCATGACCACTACTCACACTTGCTGTGGAAACAAATTTAAACTGTTAAATAGCAATAAACGTATGTTGGAATTCTGGCTCACCCCGATTATGATTTAAACAAGGGGCTAATGTCTAAGATCTCCTCCCATATCAACAAGGCACTCCGTGATGTAACTGAAATACTGACCAAAGCGGCATTAAAACAAACCATTGACTCACGTGTCCAACAATTTACTTCCTGGTATCACTTAGAGTATAGTCCGTTTGGCTGAAAAGCGGACCGATAAATTGCAATCTAGTTTGTTATACAAGGTTTTAATTTTAAGGACATAAATTCTGCAATAAAACTCACAGAGTTGGTCTGATGTTTGATTATTATCAGCGTTTCATTGAACTTCAGAGACACTCATCGGATACTAAGTTGGACCCTGTGCGTACCCTTCATTGTTACACTGACCGTACAAAAGGGCAAAGACAGTTAGTTGCAAGGAAACCAGTCCTTATGAGTTTACGTCCGCCGTTCAACGCTATAACGGCTGCTACAGTGGGACATATTCTGGAGACTGGTATTCAGTTGGCTGGTTTAGGTGGTCGTGGCTTTTCTGCAAAATCCTATCGGCCAACAGTTGCAACACATGCAATAAAGAAGGGTGTTGATCCTAAGCCTGTTCAAACAATTGGACGGTGGAAGAGGTCTGAGGTGTTCTACAGTACAACCAGGACTTATTGAGAATTTGAGATTGTATTTTTTTATAATTTTTTCACTCATTACTCACGTATTAAATGTGAATATTAACAGATTCAAAGACAGGTGAACAGTTAGTATTTTGTCAAGTCATCATGGGCAGCAATGCAGGCTTCAATGCGGCGGGGCATACTACTGATCAAAGAACTTAGAAAGTCGTGGTCCATGCTGTCCAAATATCGGACCACCTGTTCTTTCATTTCAGCAATATTTGTCAGATTTTTCTTATTGACACTTTCCTTCATAAGTCTCCAAACATTTTCTATTGGAATTTGGTCAGGGCTATAGCTTGGCCAATCTAATAATGTAATATTTTGGGTCCGAAACCAGGCCTGTCAATGCTTTGAACGATGTTTTGGGTCGTTGTCCTGCTGGAAAATCCAAAAATGTCCATAGAACACGTGAGCAGATGGAAGTAAATGTCCCTCGAGAATATCTGTGTACCGCTCACTGTTCATATTTCCTTCAAATTCACAGAAGGGCGTTGCCCCTAGCACAGATATGCTACCCAATATGTTAAATTGCGGACTGTACTGTGGGCGCTGATACAAAGGTTTTTCAGTTTGTTTGGTACAGAATTTCAGTGTATTAGGAAACATCCACACAAAACTCCCATCTGAGAAAATCACATTGTCCCAGTTAAAATTTCTATGCTGTAAGCACCAGTTCAACCTTCGCTCCTTTTGTGCAGGTTTCATGATCGGTGATGGTATTCCTCGAAATTTTCTGCCAACCCATTGCATGCAGCTCAGTTCTAGTTGTCTCCTTATAGACAGCCACTGTTCCTCTATCAATCATATCATGCCTGTTCTACTTGAGATCACTTTAGCTGATCTGATGTCCTTGTTATAATACTCTAAAATCAACTTCCTCTTCTCTAAATCATCCACACTGAGGATCACTGAAAATGTCGTCTGCTAGCAAGTAAACAAAGGGGGATAACTCTTCACAAACTAATGACAAAGGATTATCGGAGATGTCTCTCTTGAATGAAACCAAGCACTTGATAGCTGGTCAAGGCTGTTTATACTAGAAATCCAATTAAACATATTCCTAAAATTCTCAATAATTTCTGGTCATACTATATCAACATTACGTCAATACTAAGGTACAACAGGGTGTGGTCACTGATGTTTTATCACAGTTTACCCTCCAATGTTTTTGAAGGAATATGTTACTGTTAAACATGGTTAATGTTATACAGATTAATATGTTGAGATTATAAGCGTTGTGTATACCTTGAGTCATGTTAAACGTGCTGATGATTTGACTACCTTCACGTTTATGTGTATATGGCTGAATTGTTTCCGAGGTGACGTTAAATTTTTACTCACTCACTCACTCATGTTAATGTGAATCACTATGCTATATTTTATGGGAGCTTCACAGGAGTAGGTTAGTTGTTATTTCCCCTTGGCCATCATGAGTATTTAAGTGTTGCGCGGTATATTTCTGTGTTTTTTATTACAACCTTTTCCAGTGTATTTTATTGTATTCTTTGCACTCAGTAGTTGGGCATGTCGTGTAATAAAATTTATGTTAAAAATGTATCACTAGTTGTGTTGCTTCACAATGACAGATATTTGTTAAAATAGTTGTCATGTGAAGCGCCAACGTGTACTATTACACCGGTGACGTCACACTCTCGTGACGTCACGTTTTCATTCTTGCTCTGTTCACTCTTTTCCTAGATTGTTATTATGTTGCATTGTGCATGTTGTATATCACTATCATAAGGATGTATAGGAGACAACTATGCTGCGTGTAATATTACAGGGATGTGCATTTCGTGTAATAAAATTTATGTTAAAATTTTATCACTAGTTGTGTTGCTTCACAATGACAGATATTTGTTAAAATAACTGACCAAAGCGGCATTAAAAGAAACCATTGACTCACGTGTCCAACAATTGTAGGTGCATTATAGTCTGTTTGCCTCAAAAGCGGACCGATGAATTGCTATCTAGTTTGCTATGCAAGGTTTTTATTTTTATGACATAAAGTCTACGAAAAAGTCACATAGTTAGTCTGCTGTTTAGATTATTATCAGTGTTTCATTGGGTATTATATAGTTGTTAGTTTTCAAGATGGATTGCAAATCATCGGTCCGCTTTTGAACCAAACGGACTATAGTCTAAGTGATACCAGGAAGTAAATCCTATTGTAGATCGTGTGTTAAAGTAAACATTTACACGGACCAGGAAGTGCGTGCAACGGGCGTAACACTTAATGTGGAAAACCCTGATAGTTGAGCGTGATTTCCTCTGCATTATCTGAACACATATAACAAGGAAGTTATGTCACCTACATTAGGCCATTATGTTATCAGTAGGCCGTTGTAATAGAGTATGACGCCAGCTATGGATAGTTAGCTAGCGATATGTTGCATGTTGAGTGATAGAAGACTCCTTTCAACATGTGAGCTGTTAGTCTGTCTCACTGTTCCTACACAGAAGCACTTTTTTTTACATTCCACCAGCAAAATACAAAATTCTATATGAATCAAGTCTACATTTCCTCAATTTTAGGAATCTATGAGTTCAGTGCGACACTTTTTTTAATTTAAATGGAGTAATTTATTTGTATCGGAATTACATACATGTATATATTACAAACTAAGCATTAGTCCAGTGCACTGTTGATGTTTGTGTTAGTGTGACTTGTAATATACCTTGCCTTGTGTTGCTCTTTATTTGACTGCGTGTTGTTCAAGTTTGAAATATTCCAGTATTGAAGGGTGTTCTTCTGCTTTTTGGAATTTGTTGTTGCTTCTTTGTTTCAAAAATAGAAAGTTTTGTCCGCTACGTTGTTTTCCAACATCAGCGGAGATCACCATGGTATATATTTTCTGTCAGATGATGCAGAGTGCCTTGTGAGAACAGGTAAGAAAGGGACGACCAGAAGAAAAGTGTAAATACTAAAACGTGTTATGAAGTGGTGGATACTCCCCCTTTTGTTTGCTTTTTTTTGTCTTGTAAACTAAGCAATATCTCAGCTTTTTTTTGCCGACGGGCCGTAAATGACAGACTCTCGACTAGAGAATCAGTGATTGATATCATCAGCATCGATCTATGTTGTACTGAGCAGATTATCAAGATTGATGTATTTGTAAATACAGAACAAACACTGGAAACAGTTCAGAACTATTTTAGTGCATGAAAATCCCTGTCAACACACAACAGTATATATAGATACAGGCAATTTCTGGAAACCTACTACCAGTGCAGTGGTGATAGTGGGACATTCGTTTATGAAAGGCATACAGAATGTGACCTAACTGAGAGGTCATCGGTTATCCAATCAAATCGTTAGAATCTCAGGTCAAGTCGTTACGACACAGGTCAACGCGATACGACACTCGTGTGACGTACGAGATTAGTATGCAACTACCCATACGTTGACCTCGTGGGTAATAATATCACTTCTTATAGATATGTATACTCCTCACAAAAAATTAAACACCACAAGTTTTTAATCTTATTACATTTTCATTTGTTGAAATTGCAAATCGTGGGATGATGCAATAGAAGCTCTTTCACAGGCATTATCATCCATGGACGGACATTATCATCCATGGACGGACATTATCACCCATAAAAATAAAGTTAGGACCCGCTTGTTGTGTCTGAGGAATGACTACACCGATCTCGGTGCATGTGTGAAGAGTGGCGCACATTCATGCAACACATTTTGCATGTTGTTTCTGAGAGTGGTTGTGTTCGGGTGATGTCAATATCATCAGACAAATCTATCTGACAGTCACTAAAGGTTATGTATTCTTCAATATTTACCATTTAGTGACATGTCGGCAAAAATCGCTATCAAGATTGATAAAGATATTACACTGAAAATACTTTTATGTGAGGTGTATATTTTAAGCTCTACGTCCATGGTATTCTTCGATCCATGAGACAAAAGCGGTACAATGTACAGATACGCACAGCGCAATTGCAAAGGCATCAATTATATAATTTATTACTTGGTCTCGGGAATATTGCTTCTATTAAATACGACGTTGTTGACGCATTAATAAACATGGCATCAATTTGCATGTATTTTATCATTTGAATAAATATGGATAAACATATACCCAGGTACCACACAGCATTTTACAACGTTGCGGGAAGGTTGTAGATTGGTAATGTCAAGACACACCGTTGTCACAACGTTAGTATTACGTCATTTTATAACGTTATGTGACAACATAATAACAACGTTGCAAATTTACATTGAGGAAACGTTATACTTTGTGCTCCTCACAACGTTATAACAACGTTTCTTATAACTTGGTGTCACGATAGTTTTCTGTAAAGCGTTTCACTTTGAAATTCGTTCTTCACTATTCAGCTACAGCTTCAGAAAGCACACGACCAAAACGACTTGTAAATTAACGAATAAACATTGAAGAGAATTTCTGCTTTGTGTCATATGTACTGTTAACTACTGGGAAAACTATAAAACTATGAACGTTACACAGAACGTAAAGGCAACATTAAATACGTTAGCATCCAATGACTCGATTTACTTTAACCTTGTGGTGACGGAGAAATGACTTATCACAACGTCAGATCACAACGTTGTGATAACGTAAATGGGAATCCACAGAATAACGCTGTGACAACGTGAAATTGTATCGGGGTTCTTGAGGGCATCGTAGTACTGGCGTGGAGCACGAGCAGCGATATTTATTTAGCATGTCATAGAAGACTTGATTCATGGAACGTCATTCATCACCTGAAAAAAAATATTGACTGAGGCATTAAAGCTGAATGTGGTCACAGACTGTATCATGCGGATTTAAGTGAAAGTTGGTTGTATAGATATGCATTCACGAGTTGGTCTCAGAGTTGACTGTTAGTCTCTGCTGACTTTCTCAACACTATACTATGGCTGGGCATACGGTCAATGTTACATTATTTCTTTCACTCATTACACCGACAACAAACACCAAAACGACCATACCTGTTTTGCTCCTGAGATTCCGTTTGTCTTTCTGTGGTTTGGCGTACATGTCTTCAATATTCTCACTTGTTCCTTCACTGCTCTTCACATTATTCACTTTGGCATACACGTCTTGACAGAAAATTTTACACTTATTAAACATCAGTATTCTTCCTCCTAAAAATATGAACAGTTTTTTGTCCAAATTACAATACGGCTGAATAATCGGGTCATATAGCTGTGTCGACACAATACCGGATCAGTGATTGATGGGTGGATTTAATTTGTTAGCCTCCAGAGAAATAAAATATCGTCCCCGTCAAGGCAGGCGTATCTACATTGATAACCTAGGATTCTGTGACTGTAGAACTGAACTGAACTTACAGCCATACTGTTTAAAGCATCCAAGTGTAAGAAAATTAATTCCACTATTAACAGATACTACAACATCATTATTACACAATCTGGCAAATTGAATGTATATCTATTTCGCCATCAGCTTAAGAAAAAGGATTGTCATTGAAAAGAATTTGTAAATGACTTTTATTCACTCATGTAAACTTTAAATGTACTACAGGCATGTGGCCTTTATAAGTACTGAATAAAGATTGATTGATTGATTGATTGATTGGATGGTTGGTTGGGTGGTTGATTGATTCAGATGATATATGAAATCAAACACGATCAATCTTACGTTATAAAGTTTTAGATAGTTGCAAGATGCGCCTCGATAAATGTAATGGTTTTTGATTCTTTCCGCCATACTCGTGCTGTCGTCACTCTCATACATATTTTCAAATTTTTCGTCTGATCTGCATTGTAAAAGACAAATGCAGATCT
Organism: Haliotis rubra; assembly: GCF_003918875.1. Classification (NCBI taxonomy): domain Eukaryota; kingdom Metazoa; phylum Mollusca; class Gastropoda; order Lepetellida; family Haliotidae; genus Haliotis; species Haliotis rubra. The sequence continues at coordinate 126,169 of NW_025765393.1, read as the reverse complement.
GTTTGGACCCGTGAAGATCCGTGTTAGAATTGGTCAGCAATCCATGTTTGTAATAAGAGGCGACTAACGGGACCGTTTGGTCAGGATCGCTGACTTGACACATGTAGTCGTATCCCAATGGCGTAGATCGATGCCCATGCTTTTGATCACTGGATTGTCTGGTCCAAACTCGATTATTTACTGACCGCTGCCATATAGCTGGAATATTGCTGAGTGCGGCATTAAACAACAAACCAACCAACCAGCCTTGATTTGGTTTCGTGGACACACTCATACATTTGACAGTTTAGCTGATAGTTGATGAAAGCATGAGTCAAACTCCTACACGTTTGCAGATTTCTCTTCGAACTACCAACAGCATCTGGCACACTTACCTCCATTTGGTGTTTCCTGCAGTCCTTTGTGTGGTTTTGCGTACACGTCAGTAGGTTCCTGTGTGTCTGCACTCGTCTTCACCTTCTTCACCTGGGTGTAGACATCTGCCAACAGCAGCAACATCTACCCGATACAGCATCATTCATGCAGATTCATGCTCACAGTGAGTTTGGTAGTTGTTCCTTGGCAATGCACTTCGGTGAAGTAAGGTCTCATTATCAAAACACACACACACACACACACACACACACACACACACACACGAACACGAACACTTAAAAAATAAATTTATACACATTTCGTACGTGTTGGATCTTGTAGAAGCAGAATATGTGCGTTAAAATTGATGCTCTTGATAGCCATTTTAAATCTGAAGACTTTCGGAACATGCAAAATGTTGAAAAATTCACGCAGTAATGTAAAATTTCATTTGACGTAAATCTAATTTTCCAAACACGATAAGATAAGTGTAAGCAACTGGAGTCCACAGAAATGATGTAATTTTTACCTTTACCAACATGTTTCCGATCTTCAATACTGTAATTGGCCGGCGCTATATCCGATGAACTGGTATACAAAATATTGTCCTGCATGACTGAAATATGCAAGTAATGAATAAAATTATATGTATTCGCATCCTTTAATTATCATCCCCTAGTCAACAATTAACGGAGTATACTGCTTAGAATCCTAGACATAATTGGAACTTCGTAACAAAGGGAATATTAAAGGTAACATGCAAACAAAAACTCAAACATAATTAAAACACAATTATCACTTATTCATGACATATAATATACATTGCTGGTTATGAAAAAAACACATAAACAAAATTTTAAGCGTACAATCGAAAATCAATAGTGCAATATTTTGAACTTGGGTTTACTTCCCAAGAATCGAAGAACCCAGGATACCGAACCCAGTCAGAGCGGGTGGGTGTGCACTCAAGTGTAACGGCTGGTTATTTTGCAGACGCCCGCACGGCTCATTGTGTGTGTATATATAGAGATGTTGGGTTTTGTAAATACATGCTCATTTTTTGTGTATAACATTTTGCAATCAACAGACATCATAACATGTCATGTGTGCAAGTATCACACCTGCCTGTCTGTGTAATTGCATAATGTGACAGAGACCGAAAATAGCGCTGGGGGAAAATTAGCGAATCGTTGGAACTACGATTTCGCGCGGTTTTTTTCATCGCATTATTTGGCAACATTACAAGTTGAATTTGCATTTTTGATGGTTTGTTTCGGTAAGACCATACCGAATGGTATCAAAATCTGCAATGTTGTGTTTTACGTTGCATGTGACGTTAAAGCTAAGCAGTTATTTGTGAAAGGAACGATGACATGCAAATTGAAACATTCCTTTAGTGTTGAATCTCCAGGGGAACCGTTCTTTTATCTACAAAAGATATGCTCGTGATAAACCCTTGGAGCAGAGGCTCCAACCAGGAAGCACGTGTAAAGGGTTAACTGACGCACATACTATGTATTTTGTAAAACTAATGATATCATTTTCGTCACCTTTATCGGCTTGATTGTGATCCTGTATACTGTATTCCGCCGGCGCAACCTCAGACGAACTGGTGTATATAATGTTGTCCATCATAACGGAAATATGCATCAAATAAAATGGCCCCGGGTTTATTGTATAAATGTATCACTTACACAGATATTGGGGATTTGAAAATGTTAATAGATGATAAGTCTTTAAATATGTTGACGTGTTTGAAGTTACTGATGCATTCAAAATATTTCATTGTCTCCATCACTTGAGACAAAGCTTCAGTAACTTGCCTTTTTCGTCGTCTTCATTTACTCCACTTTCAATCAGCATCTCAGCTCTTATGTCAACAGTGAAAATAACATTAAAAGGGTCAGAATAGAATCAATCAAGACTTATAACATGTTAGGTGACACACATAACAATATTGGTCTTGTGACGGGAAAATACATTGATGATCACGATACATAGGCATGTCTTAATCAATATCTGTAAACAAAAATTAAGCATAAGATCCTCTTCACCATTAATGAGACTGTAGTATGTTATTCTGTATATGTAACCTCGTCTGTGCTGTTGCAGTGACATCTTCTATTTGAATGTGGCTCTAATTTACAATGGAAATCGTCTCTTCCCCAAAGTTAAAGACATAAACAAGGGCCCAGTAGCTTCAGACCTGTGATTTCAAGAGGGATTGTTTAAGTATATGGCTATTATTATGAATGCTGCCGACATATATGTACCTTCTGGAACTGTTTCTGTCATCTCGAGTATTATGTTTGCCATTTCCTGGAAGAAAAGGCAAATATTAGTTGGTGAGTGAGTGACTGCCTGACTGAGGGAATGATTTGTTTTGAACGATAATTCAGATGGAACTATTTGTCAGCTCCATGTGGAAAGGACAACCTTTCAGCGATGACACATCAACAATGATTGGAATTGTCCTCACTTGTCATGAGTTGTTGTAACTCAGTCATTATATCAAGTATTACCTTCAACAGAGCGTGGTCTTTTTCTGATACAAATAGCCGCGACGATGACAACAGCGATGACAGTAACACCTCCACCGGCTGCTCCAGCGGCGATGGCAATGGTGTTGGTCTGACCTGGACGTATGAATAATTGGGTGACAACATTTCATGGTCCTGTTGATTTATGGATATCATACCTATGTTAGGGTAGAGAAGCAGTACAGTGTTCCCTGCTAAAAAAGTGGTGTATTACATCAGTGTGTGTCACACTTTTGTCAGTTTTATTTAGAATATCTGAGTATCTACTTGTACAAAATGCCAAAGATGGGATTTGGCTGTACCCTATTGTGGAGGAAATATTACCTCTATATTATACAAGTCAATAAGTAATGAAAACAATTGACTTTCACACATATGTGTCGTCTGGGTTACAGGGGAGATGTCGAGAGCTCTCAAGCGCATTCACTCCTTGGTGAGCGCCTATTTGTAGTAACATAAAGAAACAAAAAGAATACGTGTAAAGATGTGATTTAACTAAAATATTCAATATACATTTTATGGAAACGTTATTTGGCTGAAGCTAAAAACGTTAGGTACAGAACAGAGCCGTGATACGCTCATCATATATAGATAGATATATAGCTTGGAATTTTCCGTCGCAGAAATGGATAACTGTAAACTCATTTAATGTTTTAGTTGTATATATTACAACATCTCCAACTTTACCTGAGCAAAGACTTTCCTTTCCAAACTCAGAGTGGAACCTAGGAAATGGTCTCGAAAACGCAACCTGATCTCGGAGATGGTACCGTGTTCTCCATGTTTGTCTTGCAACTCATGCTGCACGTGCTGTTCACAAGGACCAGCCCTATAAAATGCACCCCAATCCTGGTTGAAACATTCAAATTACAACGTCAGCAGGATGCCGCGACTCACGACCGCTCAAAGGAACCAGGCACTAGAAAGTATAGAAGCTGACAACACTGCACGATCCGTTGCCAGTCGCTTCCAGCTCAATGTTCGGACCATCTACAGGTTGCAGCAACGTTTCCGAGCCACCAACACCACAAATGATCGCCCCCGTACTGGCAGACCAAGGGTGACCGCAAGACGACAAGACTGCCATGTTGTGCGACAGCATGTACAGAATGCCTTCAGGCAGGCATCCGAAACAGCACGCCAGACAGTGGGAACACACGGAAGACCAATCAGTACTGATATAGTACGCCGACGTCTTGACAGCGGTAACCTCCATTGCCGTAAACCTCCCGTTGACCTATCCTCACCTCTCGTCATCGGCATGAACGTCTACAGTTTGCCCTACAACACCAAAGCTGGCGATACAGGCAATGGAGAACTGTTCTGTTCACAGATGAGAGTCGGTACTGCCTATCAACTGCAGATGGCAGAACAAGAATATGGCGACGACGTGGCTAGCGTTACTCAGACCAATGTGTTATGGAGAGAGACTCATGGGGAGGTGGAAGCATCATGGTATGGGGTGGAAAAGGCCTGAACCAGAAAATTGATCCTGTGGTGTTCCAGAACCTTGGACCAGGGAGAGGAGGCGGCATCACAGCGGTGCGCTACATCGACCAAGCTCTCAAACTGATAACGCCCGGGCCAGTACTGCTAGAGCTACACGGGACTTCCTACAGCACTACCGTGTCAACATTATGCAGTGACCAGCCCGTATTCCTGATTCAAACCCAACAGAACATATACTGAGTCAAAAAAGAAACTTCACATTCTTTCTTCAGGGCACTATAAAAGAACAAGATATGATACGTTGGTTAAATTGTTATTATTTCATTGCTGCGATCTGTGTGATGTACTCGATACACTGACAGTGTCATAGTCTACACCGCTGTTCCAAAACATGGGAATACAGAATGTCAAGTCACAAGAATAAAAATGTGAAATTTCTCAGTTTAATATCGTGTATGGCCGCCCTGCGCTTTCAACACTGCCAAACACCGTCTCTTCATCGACTGCCTGATGCTTGTGAACACGTGGTTGGGGATTCTGCGCCATTGCTCTTGCAAGGCAGCACCAAGTTCCTGCAAATTCTGAGGTTGGTTCCTAAGACCACGAAGCCGTCTCACAAGTGCATCCCAAACGTGCTCTATTGGATTAAGGTCAAGGGACCTCGATGGCCAGTCCATGACGTTGATTCCAGTGTTTTGAAGGAAATTTCGTGTCAGATCGCGGTATACGGCCGAGCATTATCATGCTGGAACTGTAGACCTGGCCCATGATCCACCATGAAAGAAACGAGTTCAGGGGTGAACACCTGGTCGCGGTTAGCAGCAGCTGTGAGGTTTCCACGAATGACCAGAAGACGGGAACGGTTGTTCCCACAGAAAGCAATGCAACTTCCACCATGCAACTTCCGCCCCCGAATCTGTCGACTTCCTGTCCACAACCATGGGCATACCGTTCACGACGTCGTCTCCAGACTCTATGCCTGCCATCCGCGAATCTGAGGGTAAACCTGGATTCATCACTAAAGACGACTCTATGCCAGTCTCTCTGGGTCCATCGGTGGTGACGTTGGGCCCACAGTAGACGTTGACGTTGCTGAAACGGCGTCAATATTGACCCACGACATGGACGTCGAGAATGGATATTGGCAGCCCGCAACCGATTTCGAGTGGTCTGTGAGGACAGTCAACCTCTTAACATATCTGCCCTGTTTCGTGTAGCCGGCAGAAATCAGTCACGTAGGTGACGTAGGACGATTTGACGGTCTTCTGCTCGTGACGTCACATGGTGACCTGGGGCGATCAGAAGTGGTGCTAGTATGTTGTAGACGACCTCGCAAGTCATACACAGTACGACGGTTGCATCCCATTGCTCCTGCGACGTCAATAACAGATCTTCCCGATTCAACATGCCAACGGCACGTTCACGTTGCACATTTGACAATCGTGGCATTTCAAGTACCGTTAGAACTGTGGTTTAAAAGTGTTTTTTTTTCAATTCCTGAGGCCAATGCTAACACGTGCATATGAAGAAACATTCGATGCGAAGATCACATGATCGACTGCACGTGCAAAACCTGATTTGGCACTAACGTCATTTGCCCGACGATGGATGGGTTTGAGTGGGGTTTGCTAAATGCTAAAAATTTTCTAGAGTCGAAAGACTGGGATCCCATTTCGGATACATAGATGTATCATCAGAGAAAAAGTATTTATTATTTTTCAAATTACATTTTGTGAAGTTTCTTGTTTGACTCAGTATATTTGGGATGAAATTCAGATAAGGCCTTGTGGTTCTAGGTGCCAATGGCCTTCCTCAATCGATTTGTGCACTCCATGCAGAGACGCTGTGCTGCAGTTAATGCCGCTCGTGGTGGTCACACTAGATACTGAAGTCAAGGGTCTGAATAGACTGCCAACGTTCACATAATGTCTTAAGCTATTCATTGACGTGTCAAGATATTGTACACAAAAAATGTTTTGATCCGCTAATTATGTCTATTTCTGTAATGATTTGATAAACGTGCCTATCTAATTTTGAATTCGTACAGACCTTGGATTTTTTTGCTGCTGAGTATATAACAAATAACTAAGTCTTGTTTGTTTCATGTTTTAACACCACCAGACATGGGTGTATGCTTTGATCGTTCAGCATATAACTGACTATTAAACGATGACTTTCAACGTGTTGTTTGCTGTTTGTTGTTTGTGTTGTTTGTTGAAAATATATATATATATATATATAAATGAGTGTGTTATATACAGTAACATTAAAAAACATAAAGGTGTTATTCTTTTATCAAAAAGTCATATTACACTGTCATAAACAGAACTACATTCGTCAAAACTACGATTATGTCAGATAATGTCATGACTGGAATATGTTATTTATGAATAGATAGTGGCAATATCATGTGTATGTTTTTTGTGGCAATATCATGTGTATGTTTTTTAGTGGCAATATCATGTGTTTGTTCTTAGTGGCAATATTATGTGTATGTTTTTAGTGGCAATATCATGTGTATATTTTTATTTGCATGAACATTGACATGTATATATCTCAGTCGTTATTTGAATATGTAAGTGAACTAGATGTGCTGTCATGGATTAGTTGTGCCATAATTGCTCTCATGTATGGACACATTAGATGTTGTACCGTTGTCAAGCAAGAGTGATACATGAAGTGGAGGAGCTGCATACATATACTGTACATAACAATGAAACAACATACATTGTAATTGACCGACACAAACCTAAGCGAATCCATGCCAAATGTCCAGCATGTGGACATGTCTTCACAGATTGGAAGTTACAACCCGCCTGTCGTACTAGAGAAAGTTGAGGTAGAAAACATCCGGTTCGTCGATCCTGGTAATGCCCTTCTTCCCCGACGGGTGCAGATGACTCCCCCTGGACGAAGTCCCTTAAGGAAGAAGAGGCCACCTGACGTCACTGTCTCCCTTTCAGAGAAATACCCACAGATGACCTCCAGATGGAAATCGATTCTCTTCTTGAAAACATTCCAGATCCTCCTATGTACTGACCTCAAGTTAGTGTTCCTTATTCGCAATTGTCGCAGTTGATGTATATTGGAATGAATGAAATATTTGTTATGTTGTGTTTGTATGTATGTTAATAATTGGGAAGTAATTTGGTTTAATTGGGAGTTAAGTTATTAGCTAATAACCTTGTTTGGGGGTGGCGGTGGTGTTAGTTTGGGATATTTTGGTACAGTTCTATTTCTATTTGGTCGGGTTAACCTGACACGGGTTATTAGTGAGTTCTCGGCGATGCTGTTATGCATAGCCACAACCGTATGTTGGTGTGGTCTGTCTGGCATGTCCAGCACATGAACTGCCAGCACTCCTTGTGTTTAGTCTACTGGATTACCAGAGGTGAGGACATTTAATTCAGGTGCTTGAGTCCTGGTAATCTAGACCAAGTAGATGGGTTTTGGGGGGTTATTTACATTCATTGACTTTTACATAGGAAATTAATTTATTTATCTATGAACATGGGCTCTGAAATCTGAGCCATGTCTCGTTAGGGTTGGGTTAGGTTCTGGGCATAGCTTAGGTTAGGTTGTTAGGTTAGGGAGTGAGAATTTCACTGTATTAGGTTTTGTAAATAAATTATTGAGTTTCTATTTTCTATTTGCTATGGTTTTACCAGCCTGATCCATAGGGCCTACTTGAAGTTGACTACTTTACCATCATCACATAATAAAGTCCACAACGCAAGGTCCTATACCCTACAGTAGCCAACATTAACTGTCACTGGGTAGAGAAGCCTATTACATCTGTATAAGGTTCTCTCGTCACGATATGACTGAAATATAGCCGATGTGGCGATAAATCTTAACTCACTCCCTAAAAATATGTTTTAAACCGTTTCGTTAAAAAATGGCTTTCAGACTTTGCTCAATGAGATACATTCGATGCGATGTAGTATTTTACAAATAGCATGAAGTAGTTATGATTGTGTCTAAAACAAGTTAGAATTGAAATAACTTTAACTGAAATATGGAGTGTGGCATTTGTCCACAGAAATATATTCCCATCTCAGTAATTGTAGTTTTGAGGGATTTACCACGATATCTGGTGATGTACGTGTGTTGTAATTACACCTTGAGGTGTATGTAACGGGAAAGAATGCTTGTGTGAATTACCTGCTGACTTACCACCTGTGGTGCCAGACGTCGTTATTGAGTAGCCTTCGGTTGTGGTTGTGGCGGCGGTGGAGGTGGTAGTGTTTGACATTGTATTAAGATGTTTCGATGTTGAGGGTGTTGACGTCTCGGACACATTAACATCTGAAGCAGTAGTAAGGCCAATGTTATCATGTAAGTGTCAGTACGGCATGGAGCAATTATTGAACACATGAGTTCAATACTAACAAGTATTTCTGTAACTTTGGTGCATGTTGTAAGTACAGGATGACTGAACGGTCAAACTGACATCAGCACTAACAACACGTTTGAATGACAAAACTACTGGTCATGTGGACCACAACCTCGAACACTAGTAACAATATTAATCCATTACACTGACGAGGGTACTCACTCTGTGTTCTTGTATATATTTTTAAAAAAAAATCAATTTACAAAAAATACTAAAGAAACAACACTGTAGTTAATTTAACTTTAATATATCCTTTGAGTACTGAGGTTCTCTTTCAGGGTGAACAGAATATTGCAATAATATTAATGAATTAAAAGAAAACAACAACAGAAAGTGAAAAGAGTGCTACACATGCGTTTGTTGCATTCATAAATATTATCTTTTACCTAGAAAAGTACTTAGAGCTTTATTAATGTAAGGTGAACAAATACTGTGAAAATGTGAAATGCATATATCACACAAACTATGTCCTTGCATAGTTGGAGACATGTTGACATTGTAATACACAGAACAGACGTAGTTATTACATCTAGCCGCGCCTGACACAATAGATATAACAAAAGGGTCACCATATCTTCTGGATTGTGTTTTGAATGTGCTGCGTGTCACGTTAAAATTAAGTTAAGATTAAAAGTCACGTCGGCAATATTTCGATATACATTGATAATATATTAACTAAACAGAAAGAGTGAACAAGTAACACTAAAATCACATACAGGCGTCGTTTAAAACTGACATCTAACACTAAAATATGGCAAGTTATATCCATGCATTAGAGAACTGACGAAACACCACACTAGGGAGTTACGTGTAAGTTCAGTTTATCTGTTGGTAACCCCTCGTCTATTACCTGTTGATCCGGTCGACGTTATCGCTGTAACTGTTGTGACTGACGCCGAAAGGGTTGGGGTTGGCGTTACTGTTGTTTGATGTACTGTAACATCTGCAACATGTCGTGCTGTTATTGTATTAAACACTTCCATTTCAAAGGCAAGGCATATAATTAGAAGATAAAGCTACTCTGGTTATTATTTGGCGGTGCTTTGTCGTTGATTTAAGACTGCTAAATGTAGTTTAAAAACCGAACGCGTTAGCGTTTTAGAAACGGAGTCTTTGGCGCGCAAGGACACAAGGCGTGAAAGGGCCATTTTCTTGGAAATGGCTTGGAATCGTCAAGTTGAGGGACGGGTTGTGTAATGAGCAACATAAGACATTTTCAACAACATAAGGAACCAATGTGCTTGTATTTGTACCAAGTAGCTTAAATAGATAAGAAAATAAGTTTATACTGTGAGCAAGTACGATTATTTGATTTTCTCATGCGTATTATTATTCTCTCACAACAATCACGCTACTATTCCCAATTTGGTAAAGACCTGAGTAGTATACGCTATGGGGCTACGGGACCTGGTCCCTCCCAAGGAATCATTTTTTTTTTAATTGAGCCCTTGGGAAGTCCCTAATCCCGTAGTCCCATTGTGTATACTACTACTGAGGTGCATGCAACATTTGATGAAAATCGGTCGAATAGTTTCTGAAATATTGTATTTTAAGTGAGCATGGGGTCGGTTGGGAAAAAGGCTCGGGTCGCCTCGGGGGTGGTTGTTCCTCTGAGCGCTGTGGGCGGACGAGTCGTGTGCGTGTGTCTCTCTCGGCTTGGTGTACGGGTGGCTGGTTGGCTGGCTACGTTATGCAGAAAAATAAGCATGCAAGACCGATAAAATATAATGACGAGAAACTATCATAACACGGTTGGTGATGTGTAAGGGACTGTGTCGTGAGGTACGATCATCAACTCCTCTCGGACGAATGCTCTCGGTGGTCCGTCTTTCAAGTAGTACAAGTTCGGTTCGCCATCTTTGATGTCGACAGGTCGATGTTGTACGTTTTCATGTACCATATCGGATCGGTGGCGCGTTTTCTGCTGTCTCCCTCGTATTCGCCCTGCTGGTATAAGTACCTAACGCTGACATGGTCCGGGTAATGTTTTCTCTGTTTTATCGCGACGCGCGGCCGCTGGTGATGATTCGACTGATTTCATTTTGATGGCTTCTACGGTTCTTTTGCCCACGAGTCTTGTGACTTCGTCGTTGATGACATCCACCACTCGTTGTAAGCGTACAACCCATTCCGTGTTTCTGTTTCCAGGAGAGATTAAATCCTGCGAGTATTGGTGTTAGAACAGGCGTTCGGCTAGGGTGCAATTGAATCTCTCAACGATGGCTTGGCTAGGGGTGAGCTCACGCTATACCTCGTCTCACATGGACTTGGTGCTTGGCCAGCAGCTGTGACACAGCTCCCATGAACTCGCGTCCAGGATCGACTTGCAATACGGTAGGCCATATCAAGCAACTGCGTTTGTATATGCATTCGAAGGTTTGGGCGACTTCGTTCGAATCTTTCTTTGTCAACGTTTCAGCTTCCTTGTCGCAACTGCCAATGTCGACGATGGTCAGGGCATACTTGTATGTTTTGCACCTAACCCTGTCGTGAGGCAGAAACAGGAGGTCAGCTTGGTGAACGCGATTCTGCATTGAAATGTCGAATTTTCTTCTCGCTATGTACCGAGGTGCCGCCAGGTAGACTTGCCAGGCTTTGGCTTTGCCTTCCGAGACTCGAGCAGCTTTGGCGAGTTTCGGGATGGCGTTCATGCCTTTCGAGTACCCTCGCAGGCTGTAATAAATTTTCTCCATGATATGTGTACCCATGTGTGAGTAAGTGTTCAATTATTCATTACGCCTGTGTGTGTGTGTGTGTGTGTGTGTGTGTGTGTGTGTGTGTCCGTACACGTAAGTAGTGACTCTGTCGATGGAGATCCATCGTTTCGTGTCCATGGGAGACAGCGAGGTCTTGTTGATTCTCAGTCCCTACATCCTGTGTCCGTCGCTTCTCAGCATGTTCATTTGGTGTTTGAACGTTTTATTCTTGAACAGGGGTTCTTTGAATCTGGCGTGCTTGATGTGTTTTTTCACCATGTGTTGTTTCACACCTTTCACCTTTCGTCACCGTTGGCTTTCTTGATGGAATACATCTTGGGTCTCAAGCTGGCGCACTCGGCGATCGTCGTGCCCACGCATTCGTTCTTCATCTTGCCGAGCACTGTTTTGTTGACTTGGCTGTGCATAGAGTGATATTCAGAGTAGTCGTTCGTACACGTCCTCGGTGCGAATTTCATCAGCAGGGAATCTGTGTCCGTTTCCTGCACTTCGCACCTGTCGCCGTACTGCTTTTTCAGCTGGTTGTAGTAGAAATCGTACATCAAGTGTTTGGATAAGTAGAGGATGCTTATCCCCACGTAAACGGGCCGGTTGAATTTGAGGTGTTTTTTGTTCATGTGCAGTGCTGCCAAGTCGTCGTCCAATATCTTGCTTCGATTGAACGCTGGGCTGGTTATAAGTTTCTTCAGTTTTTCTTCCAGGCTGGATCTGACTAATGTCACGTTAACGCATTTTCTCAAATTCTCCATCGTCTTGCCAAACACCGAGTTGTTCATGAGCTTGTAGAAGTTTTTTCGAAGTCGTTCGTGGCTTGTGTTCGTAACTTCGTGTTCAACCGAATGTAAGGTTCCATCCATGGAGTTTGATCGAACTGGAGCGCCCTGTGTATTTTCGTGAGTTTCATTCCCAGCGACAAGTACAGCTGCAGATTGCAATAGTGAACGACATATTATTCGGCACGAGTTTTTCAACGTTAGCCAGCTTGTTGTTTCCCGTCAAGTTTCGTTGATATTCGGACATCCAGTCAGGGTTCACTGTCAATCGTTTGGGAGCTAGCAGATAGCTGTTGTGTGATTTGTGTAGTTCTGCAGGATAGTCCAAGTCCACTTCGAGCACGTAGCCATGTTCGAATCCAGCACGATGCCATTCACGTCAATCATCTTGGGTGAGGAGACCTATTCGAATCCCCCGATAGGTGTGTTTGGTCAGTTTGCCGGGGTCGTTACCTGGAATGTACTTGTTGTTGGCTGTGGCGTATCGTTTGGAGGCCATGGAAATCCCACCTCACAAGCCTTTTTCCACGAACAGGTGCATGTTTATTCCATTAACAATTCCAATTTAACTCTGGTCTTTTTCAACAAGGCATCCCAAGAGAGACCGGGGCAAGAGAAAAAACACGCGTGGTCCAGGCCGTACTGTTTCGAGCACGATTTTCTGAATATCTCGAACACTTCAGCCAGCAGCAGCACGTCCTTTTTTCAAGTACTGTTCGGAATCGTCCAAATTCTTGCAGCCCAGTTTGTCCCACACGTTAATTGCGTGCGCGTAATCGTCTGGGGTGATGGCAGAGTCGGTCGAGTTGCTGTAAAATTGGTCGATGGGAGGTAATCGCGTCTCGTCGAACTTGCACTAATCGTCCATGTATTCGTAGAGGTAGACGCCCTTCTTCAGCAGCAGGGATCGAGTCTAGGCGTCCGTGTATTGATTGGTGATGTCGAAGTCGTCCGGGTCGTTGGCGTTCACCAGACTGTCTAGAGACGACAGCAGGAACTGAACACTATCGAGAAATCTCAGACCGTCTAACGAGAACGAGATGTATATTTCCATGTTGGGGATGCACGTTATGTTGTCATCTACCGTCGCGATGGCCTGCATTATCAGGTGGGAATCGTAACCGTGAAGATTGTGAAACACGACGGGGATTTTGATGGTTTTGGGATCGACTTTGAGCTTCAAGTTGCACACGTTGTGAGTGGAACCTCTGTACATGCCGGTGATGTGGCAGTGATCTCTCACGATGATGGTGTACAGCTGTTTCCTGATGATTTTCTCTTCGTTTTGCAACACGTGAGAAATTGTTTTGGCAGCGTCGGGACCTCGGTAGACCACGGGCGTGTTCGTTTCCCCATCGCATCGAATGACCATGTAACCGAACCCACAGGCTTTGTGTTCTTGTGTTTTATGCATGAAACTTTTTTCTGGGGATGGAGCAACAGTGTTGACGGTTTTGACGAGGGCTTCGAAGTTGGCGTTGATGACGTAGGGCACAGGCATTTAATGTTTTTTTGGTTGATGAATTTTAGCGTCTGGCATGTCAATTCGTATTGCAATCTGTCCCACATCACGGCAATCCTCCCGGTTTGATTCCAGCGGGTGGGCTTGCATGTAAACGTGCAGACACCTTTCGAAGAAGTGTTTTTTTTTCCTTACGCTTCGATTGATCATACAACAGTCTGCTCAAGCTTTTAATCTCCGATTACTCCACGTTTTTTGGCAATCCTTTTCAGTTCTCGAACGGTAATCATCATTGCTATATCAATGTGTGAAAACTTTTTCTATATGAAAAATAATTATATTCAGATGCAAAGTCAAATATCTAATAGGTTGTTCGCTATAGTCAGGTGTCAAGTCAAATCTCTAATAGGGTTTTTCACATGTCAAGTCAAATCTCTAATAGGATTTTCATCGCTATGTTCGGTTGCGAGGCAAAATGTCTAGTAGTTTGTTGGTGTGCGAAATATGTTTCGCTGTTAAATGTTAGCAACGATGTCAATACGTTGGATAGTTAAACTTTCATCTGACTTAAGAAAAAGCGATTTTCGGCATGAATGTTAGATTTTTATTCTGAGCAGTCGGTTGCGTTCGTTATGATAGTCTCTTTGTAGTCTAATTGTTTGGTGATCAACATGTTCGCCGCTATCTGTTCTGGGGAAGGCATGTAAAACTGCAAGAGGGTGGGTTCATCGCCGAGAGGTACGAGTCGTTTGCCGGTGAGCAGGTAGTATGTCGCATGGCGTCATCGACGTTCTTGAACGTTTGAACCTTCGTATTTTTCGCGAGCGAGTTGGTCGTTGATGAACTGTATTCTCTGCACGCGGTTTTAGGTGTACTCAGCTTGCGCGGCTTGCAGTTTATCCAAGGCCAAATCGTGACATTTACGTCTGCATTCCATTTCGGCCGCGTTCGATGTTCGTAATTTGGAGAAGAGATAATTGCTGCCAGAAAATGCCAGGGCGTTGACTAATGCAACACCGACCATCATTATTTATTATATTATGTATATTTTAATATTACTTCAAAATATTTTCCGGTATAATTCCTTGTTTCATGAGAATGTCCTTGGTGGCCATTGGTGGTCCTTGCGGTGATGCTAGCGCTGATCTGAGAGAAACGCCCCAGCGTGCCAAAGAAGCGTTGGGCGAAATTGAAAAAATATTGGTCACGTACTCGAACGAACCCTTACCCGGTTGCGAATTGCCTCTTAGGGAACTTCGGGCTCTAGACGAAGCCTTGAAAAAACGTGCGCGGAGAACTCATGAACAAAATGGGTAAACTGAACGAAATCGATGAGCACATCGCTTGCGAGTAAAGAAAACTAAGGATCGTGGACGACAAAGCCACAGTAAACATCAGCAAGAAAAGAATAGGAACCCTGGAAGACGAGAGACAGACCAGATTTGAAGCCGCTTCTTCCAACCGCGAAGCCCTCCAATCACAAATCAGCCGCATGCATGAAACCATCGATCGAGTCTTGAACGAGGACAACACATTGGCTGACAGGTTCCGAATTCTGTTCCGGGAACAAGGAATCACCATCGTCAGCGTTCTCACGGCTTTGGGCTTCATCATATCGAGCCTGGTCGTATTGCTGACGGGCAGTGGTGGTACACCACCAAACCCAACACCAACAAGTCCATCATCAGGCAACGACGTCAGAGACTGGATAAAAAAAAATTGAAATCTCACAGCGAGGCCCTGGCTAAACTGGCAGGCAAAGCCGCTGAAGCACTGCCTGGCATTTGGGCACCATCGTTTCCTGGTTATTAGGCTTCTTGTCAAAAACGGTCTCGTGGCAGTCAAAACCTGTGGCCGTGGTGGGTTTGGTGTACGTCGCAGCTAAATAATTTTTAACCAAATGAGGCACAGTCCAACCGCGATCCGACCGACCACCAGCGCCATTTTCCAATCAATGTGCCACTGATTGTTTGCCTGCATGTGCGGGGGCAGCTGCTGGTGTTGTCATGGTGGTTCTACTTCTTCCGGTGCCACGATGCCCGTTTCATACTGTGGCACGACTCAACCCGCGTTATTCACGTCCGGTTTCAAGCCCAACTTTTGATCGCCGATGGCGATGACGATTTCGCTGTTGTAGCCCACCACTCTGTTCACCCTCAGTTGCATGCGCTCGGAGCCATGTATAGTCCCGCGCCGAACACGTAGTCGACTTTCGAACAGGCGTATCCTAGCGCGTTTTCATAGCATTTGATGGCACTCGGTAGATCGACCAGTCTAGCAATAGCATCCTCGACGTTAGCCACGAACTGTTTCTGCATATCATAAGCCATCCCTTCATGACCCACGAAGCTGGAACGCATTTGCATCTGAGGGCCCAGCACGGCCCGCACGTACGTTTGAATCAAATCATTCAATATGACACCGGCACGGGTAAACCCTTTGAAAGTGTTCAGTATGAACATTTTCCAATCGTCCGCGGGTCCTTGCTCAAAATTCCAAACGCGGTAATCCTTGCTGTCGTCGAAAGCCATGTAATCGTCGTGACATAATGATACGACTTGTAACCCCAATCTTTCACCAGCTGTTTGCTGTCTTCCACGAGAGACATGTTGTGAACTATGGGAATGCCCAAACGCCAATCGACTCTGCAAACGCCAATCGACCGTCTTTGGATCTAGTTCGAATTCACCGCAAATGCGTTCGTACGCACGTCGACCGTAAGGATTGTTTACGGCATTCCATGCCTTGGCCTGCGGAAACAGGGCACTGATTTCTTTCAGGATGCGTCTGGTAGTACACGTGAAACGAGAATACAGACCGACTCAGCGCATCACGACGAGCGTCGTACAATGTCATGCACCACACGGCGAAATTGAATTGATTCTGACAGAACTGCATGGGGTTGTTAAACCAAGCGTGTACCGTTTTCTCATTCATGACCAAAAACCCGTAATTTTTAAACACGTTGATGAACCGAACCTTGAAATGTAAACCATCCTTTGCATCGATCAAAATACCCGGTTTTGTGAGATCGGTAGCACTTAAATTATCACTTTTAGAATAAAAAACTCCCGGTTTGTACATATTGAATTGTTATAGATTTGTATACATGTTAAATATTTGAGACTCAGTCGGCCGTTGGCTAAATGCTCGGGTTGACATCGAACGACCTTCAACCCGAAACCACCGTGACCGGCTCAAAATTAGCCAATCTCGTTCCATACCGCGAACTGTACATTCATCTCAATCAGCTGAGCACGATGGACAACGTTTAAGGCGAATGACCTTCCACACTGCTGAGAGCCGTGCTGGTGACAATGGATAAGTACAACCACGGCAAAACTGAATCGTTTTCGTCACGGCAGTGGAAGAAATTAATCCGAGGCAACATCACAGAATTGGAAATTTTGGTTTTAGACGTTAAACAAGATCACATAAGTATAGGATATCTCAGCGCGACACTGCACATACGGCAATGACGGAGTCTCATCGTCCAGGAACACACTTTCTAAAATGCGCCAACATAACGCTCTCCGACCTTGGGGACACACACGGATATGACGAACCTGGAGTCGACGGCAAACTGTACGGCTTGCAACTGATAAACAGAATTGTGGCGAAAACACTGGAAACCGTAGACAGGTTTCGTTTGCGACAGATATGTGACATCAAACAACAACTAGAACGTGAACGCGATACACAGTCGGCCTTACAGAAAACATATCACAGAGCCGTCAATTCCGTGGACGGTGTTGACAGCGCTTTCATTTCAGTCAGCATAGCATTAGGCATAGCAGGTGTCGGGTTATTATCCACCATCGTGGCCACACCCGTGGTGCTAGGCATCGAAATAACAGCCGGAGTGACAGGGTTGATGGGATTGGCGCCACAGTTTGTGTCTCGCAGACTGTAATGTAAAGCATTGAAACACAACAAAATCAGAATTCTAGCCGAAGCGAAGTTAAACACGATAGACGATCATATTTCCACCCCACTGACTCTAAAATCTCTGAGGAAGAGTTTCGTTTGGTGCTATCAGAAATCGCAAAATGTCACAGAAGGAAACAATAGATTCGGACCAAGTCTCGTAAAAGCGCCGTCACTTGAGAAAAAAAATTCATAGAACAAGGGAAGCAACAGGCCTGACTAGCCTTCATTACGAAAACCAAACAAATCACAGAAGGAGATTCACAATATACTGTTTCGCAGACATCAACATAACGTAGCCAGCCATCTCTAGGTAAACAGCTGAGCCGAGACACACACACACTGCGACTCGCCCACACTTGTGGTATGGTATGTTCCTGTGAACATCAGAACCATAGCGTCTATATATAGTCTGAATTAGGGCATCTAAGTGTGTCAAACGATCTTGTTTGAACGTCTGGCTTCTATAATTCTCCTGTCACTATCACATTCAGCTCCGTTACCTTTACACCACAAGTACCACTGATAGTGTTGAGTGAGTGAAAGATACTTATCTATACGAGCTGTACAAATAAGTCGCTCAAAAGCCAGTAAATCCTAACTATTCAACCGATTTTCATCAAATTTTGCCTGGTCCCGTAGCCCCATTGTGTGTACTACTACCTGATATACCAGCATTTATGTGGGAAACATGGACAGTGGAAGTGGAATGACTGGGCATTACGGCCGGGACGGAAGCGGACAGGTTAGGACGTGTGGGCCGACGTGTGTTGTCAGTGTCATGCCCGCTAGACCCAGTTTGAAGTATGGCCAAGAATGATGCTGTTTTTACGCTGCTGACGACTTTCCTGCTTCGAAGTTTCCTCAGTGGGATAA
This sequence comes from Haliotis rubra, assembly GCF_003918875.1. Taxonomy (NCBI): domain Eukaryota; kingdom Metazoa; phylum Mollusca; class Gastropoda; order Lepetellida; family Haliotidae; genus Haliotis; species Haliotis rubra. The sequence continues at coordinate 107,675 of NW_025765393.1, read as the reverse complement.
GAGTCAGGAAATTCGTCTTCAAACCATTCGCTTTTTACTTCAAAAACATCAAAGATGCTGCCGAGTTAGAAATCGCCGATGTCTGACATGTTTGTTTACAAACAAACGGGTCAACGAGTTCATTGTATTCATACGTGGTGAATCTGTCACTTTAATTAGCGGTCCTTAAACTGCCATTCAAGTACGGTTTTGATGAGCTCTCAGCCAATGAGAATCGAGTTTCGCACAATGTTGTGCTAGAATTATCAATATTGCTTTTTCTAGGTGTTCGTGATATACACTTTTGCTTATTAGTTAAATATGGAAAGACTTTTGTTAGTGAAGTAAGAATTTATAAATAATGAAATTTGATGAAAACTATGATCAAGGTATTGTTTGTCTTTGTATTATCCACACATTACCACCCCATATGAGAATACCATTGGAACTTTTACAAATCCCCTTAATATCATACCCGTACCATGATACTGGTGAACTATTCGTACCTGTAGCGTTTAATCCTAGTCATTCACTTATTGCCATTAGCTAGTCAAGTACTAGACATTTGTGGGAGAATCACTGAAAATCAGTCGCAACAATTGATTTTTTATGCCTCACTTATCGTCAAAATGTTGCTCCATTGACCGCTCGGATTATCCATACACTGCCACCTGGATCCATTGTCTATGGTGGAGTTGATCCTGAGAGTCACATTGTGTTGTGTGGCATTACAGCTCACATTGACCCGACCTGACAGATACGTGTTGAAGGCGTCAGGGTTGGATACACTGGGACTGAAGAAACCTTGTGTTGTGGTGAGGACTAATGTATGATCTCTGTTCCATAGTCTATCTTGTCCACTAGTTGTGTTACTGCTGCAGATTAGGGTAAAGATTTCTCCGTCTCTTGCCGTCATGGGGGAACTTGTCAGCACTAAAGAACCTGATAATATAGACAAACAGAACAAGTTCACAATTAAACACCAGTCATATAAGTTTCTCTCATCTATCTATCTATCTATCTGTCTGTCTGTCTGTCTGTCTGTCTGTCTGTTTGTCTGTCTGTCTGTCTGTCTGTCTGTCTGTCTTTTAGGTAGGTAAGCAGGTAGGTATTACTTACTTTCGTACTTACTGTAGTGTGAAATATGATAAACTTGCCATCCCATCAATATAATCACACTCAATTATAGATTTGCTACTGATGTCACTTGCCAGGTGACAGCTGTTCTGGGTCTTACACATGTTTGGGTAAAATAATATGATGCGTCTTTTTATTTTGATTGAATACAATCTCTGCGCGTATGTTTCCACTTCAAATGTTTTTCAATTGTAACCTTTGGAAAGGCAAGAAAAGTGCATTACTCAGTTTAATTTTTACAAGTGGGCCCACCCGAAAAATCGCTAAACATTTTTTTAGTGGTCCCACATTTCTGTCTACTTTGATACGTACGGTTGTGCTGGAGAAGTCGTTTTTCTCTTTTGCATAATTAGTGTCACCATATTTTTAAATGCTTAAATTTGTAGTAATATTCATTTTAAAAAATTGTGGTCCCACTCACAAAAGTCTCTGATAACGGGCTCACGTTTCTGTTATGTATACAGTTTGGTGGCTGATATCGTATGAAGTAAACGCTGTATATATACAAACAAAGCAAATGAGATTGCCCACTTTTCCTGACTCTCATATCGGTTACTTCAACATCAGATGATACTCATGGATTCGATAATATTCCAGTAAAATGAGAGCCCACGTCCGACACCCTCTAACAACCAGCTACAGTCTGTTAGGGTCAAAATTATACCGATGAATCACAATCTAACTCCAAATGAGTTCATGATCAAAAATAAATTTCAACGCAGAATGTAATGAATACATCAGACCAATTCTGGAAAAAAGTGTCTCCAAAGTAAAAAAAAGTTACTTAACAAACAATCATCATTTTGTTTTGATTTTCCGAGTGAAGTTTTACAAGGGTAACGTAACAGTAGCACCTATCTAGTACCGAGAGACATGGCTGCTGTCCACATTGGTTTGAGGATATATTTCCAGGAAAGTGCACACTGTACTATTAGCACCAGTGGTGCTCCTGGTCACATTTGGTCTGAAAATAATCGTAATGTAATCACAGTTTTAGGAAGATGAAAGGGTACTGTTATTCCATTACACAAATACCCACCTGCCTCATTTAAGCAGCCGCCGAGAAACCCAAATAGCAGTAGAAGAATCCGACACATGACGGTACACACCTCGAGTTGTCAATATTACATGGAAATACACGCCTCTTGCGTATCCATCTATCCATGCAGGTAGAATACTTCAGCGTCGCTCTTCTCCGATACATCCATTACAAGTATCACACGTACAGCTTGTTGTACACCACAAAACTCTATCCGTGGAGCAAGGTAAGCCAGGGTATGTACAGGTCGCAATCTCTCTACACAGTGACCACCGAGGCAGTTTTGAGTCCCTTGTAACACCAGGGTCGCTAATCAGCACCAGGATATATTTACCAATCTACCCAAGTGCATGTATCTCAAACCAGGAAGTTGTTGAGTACAGCTATAGCCCGAGTCACGAGCTGCAGTTGAAGGACAAACACAACAGGTATGCTGCTCACACTGCATGTATGTTTACACGCCTGTAATTGCATCTGACGAAGTGACAAGGATATGTTTACCGTGCATGTAACCCAAGTCATACAAATCCACTTGAACCTTAGCGTGTATCGTCAATGTCAATTCTGTCCTAACATGATTTACATGTGTCAATAACCTATAGTAATGATATGACTTTAAGACTTGTCAACATTCAGAAGTCACTTGAGATGATGGCCGATACCCGGTGACGTATCCTTTGACAGTCGTGGAAGAGAATCTGTAAAATGTAACTCTAAAGTACTCAGTGACACTAGTGGTGTAGGTAGGTGGATACGTGCGTGAATTTGAGAATAACTGCTACTGTTAAACACTGCTGCCTACATATACTGATACATATCCCTCCACAACCTCCACCCGTGCTATAGAACATTGTCACTGCGGCATGTGTTCCGTAGCTGGCTTGATCACGAACGGTATGGGTTCACACTCGACAGTATACTTGTAAATAATCGAGTCTGGACCAGGCGAGCAGGTGATCAACATCATGAGCATCGATCTACGTAATTGAGATACGATGTCGTGTTACCGAGTCAACGTGCCTGACCACCCGAACTCGTCATTTGCCTCATACGACAAGCAAGGGTTGCTGAAGAACAATTCTAACCCGGATGTTCACGGATATGGTTGTAGGAAAATATAACATCAAATGGCAACGTCAGTCTCGATTTGTCCCGCAACACAAGAGTGATCGCTATTATTTGTGTGGGTCACTGGAAATCAGTGACGTCATCTTGTCCACCAACGCCTGTCACTCACGCGATGAAAGTAAGTGATTGTTGCCAACGCCGATGGGGAAATTACTTCAACCAACAACAATATTGGAATCCGTAGATCGAAACATGCTGTCGAAGGTTAACCCACACTGGGCGTGTGTGTAATTATAATACCCAAGAGTGTTGTATCTATTTACATTGGGTGGCAATCTGACATTCCGTGCAAATGAGTACCGGGACCTTTAACATAGAGACACAGACATCTCACCACATTCTGACAAGCAGAATACAACTTGTTTCAGCCCTAGCTGAACAAATCCCGCCAGTACTATCGTTATCATGGCATTTAATACAAATCTTTTTTTCGGTATTGTATTGGGTCTGGCATGAAGTTTCTTTAACGTGTTCTACATTGTCAAACGGTATTTTTCAAACTGATACAACTTGTCCACAATACCCTATTATGTGGACACCCGGTGTTATATACAAATTCTGCAAGGGAAAACGTATGCGTAACGTATGTGTACAGTTGGGGGCATGGAGAGACGATCTCAATACATACATTTCACATAAATTGCTCTTTCAGAAGTGATACAGAATCATATGTGATTGAAATAATGAACAACGCAACACGTGGTTGATATAATGAACAACGCTCCACACGATGACGTGCACTCAACCAAGATGCAAGTTTGATTACCCCATTCAATCAGTTCTCGAGGAAGATTTATTTGAAATTCCAACAGGGAAGATCGTATTAGATATGTGTGTTGCCGTGAAGTGTAATCTAATCAACAGCTTGTGTAAGAGTGGGCTCAGACCGACTGTGTGCCTGCTGAGATCACTATAATCAAGAATACTGCAAGCTCTAGGTGCGTGAGGAATGGAGGTGTTATCGACTTGTCGAGTGAATGCGCATGGCCATATTATGAACATATACCAGTACATTAAGTGTTTTGAAAAGGGAATTTACAATTGTGCACATCCTTAAGCTGAATCAACACTCATACACGGATGAAAGTATACATAGTGGGGTATCTCCATAGCCTATTTCAATGTGAATTGTGTGATTTGATTTGATTGGTGTTATTTTACATCGGGTTCCTTAACAGTTGTACATTTGCATTTGAAAACCAATTCCTCATTGAAACAATTATTAGGCAATGGGTACAGTACCATACACTATTGAAAGCAGAGATACAGGATTTCATGTCAAGTCTGTCTTGGGAACAACAGATTCACAAATAAATCCCCCTTGTTCTGTGTACCTGTCAGACGTGCTTGCTGTGGTCTATATATAACTGCAGCTCCCTCGGCGTTACGCAGTACTTTCCTCGACGCTTGAGCGGTGAACAAACCACTTCATATCCCTTTAAACAAGTCTGTCCTCTAACGATTAAAAAAAGATCGTAAACCATTTGACTGAACAAAGGATTTCAGCATATAAGTTATTTATCAGTCCTGTGTGATCAATATTTCAAAAGTAGGGTCGAAGCGGTAGCCAAATGGTTGAAGCGATGTCTTGTTACGCCAAAGTACCAGGTTTGTACCCCAGTGTGGGGTACAATGGGCTAAGAGTGGGGGCATCGGACGGAAATCACGTGGGGCAGGGAAGCACTTTGCACCTGCATAATATGTTCCACAACCCTGAAATGACCTCTCGTTTAATTGCTGAGAAGCGAAATAGTTCAACCCCAGAGATAGCGTTGGTTTTCGTACTGTGCTGAGCCTTGCAGTGACTGGTTTGGTGGGTTGTTTGGCTGACGGACTATGTGATCGGACTAATGTCTCGTTTACTGTGTAATTATGTTTGTGCAGAGAGATGCTTACCGGTCTCCTTGGTTGAACATTAATATATTTTCTCACTTATATTGTTAGAATTGTTAAATATACGCTGTTTAAAATGTAGGGCTGTTCTTTTACTTCTGTTTAGATGTCTGGAGGCATATTACTTTCAGATCTACTTCAGAGAGACGGCCTTACGTATGCAGTGCATCCTTTCGTATCCCGTTGTACATTGATATCGTAATTGAGTGGGAATCTTTGTTTTTTATTCAATGCAGCCCTTAGCATTACTCATGAGATTTGGTTCATCATGAACATAATTCTACGCTGTTGTGGGGGCCATGACATTCATTATCTTAGACAGCCTGCCTTATCTTCAGATAATATTGACGGCCTCTTACAACAAGCACGGTCGCTTCTTGAAACGAGCACTCATAGCTTAAGACCGGTTCCATCCCTGTTGTGTTATTGTTCTGTACTGAGCTGCCCGAGTGAGTCAGTGATAATGTAAATGTGTACATTCTTTTCACTTGTACTTCAACGGTGCTCGTGATGTTCCAAATACATAAAATATATGAACGTCAGACTCAGGAATTTTGAAGTTCACTCGTGATTTGGTCAAACCTACTACAGAACAGAAGTAGCACAATACGGCCGAGATATGATACCCTGATTACATATTGTTCCATTGTATCTGGCAATATTCCAGTATTTCGTGGCAAACTAAAGAAATCGGTTTATGCTAGTGACAGTTAAACGTACGTAGACGAACATGCGACAGGTACTCGTCTCGTATCAAGTCTGAAACAAACCGTTTGTTTGCCTCAGGTTTATTTAAAGCAAACAGTACCCCACTCTCTTGAATATCTTCACGTAACTCCAAAATCATCATATTCTGAGACACCATCAATTATTGTACATATGTTACGAAACAGTTACAATGAAAGTACTGAATATTTTATTAACCATTAATTTTCAAAAGCCTAAATGACATGACAATGTACAGCAGATGATGGCACCGGGATGTAAGTTTTTACAAAGAGAATGATTATTCTAATTTGATGCAAGTGTTCAAACACAAACTGACGGGCGAAAAAAATATGCACACATCTTTGATAGAGGCTATAAATGGAACAAACAAGAAAACATCTTAGTATGATAATATGTTTGATACAGGAACGAGTTGAACGTGAACCGATGACTGATAAAGTCCAGTTATTATTCCGCTTTGATAGTTTGTAATTGTTTTGGTAAAATCAAATTATGAGATCTGTACTCATTTGTACATTACCTGAAAGACCTGTGTACGCTAGATTATATTTCTGTGAACACGTCGGCCTGCACATACGTACAGTAACGTCACCACCTGACAAACAAACAGCTGTCAACATCGTTCACAATGTTGAAGCATGACTTTACAGATAACAAAGGAAGCAGGCAGTGTTTTCAATACACATAAAATATCAAGTTCTGTTGAGCAATTCATACTGACAACGTTTTGTAATTGTGCAAAACCGGTAATACGGGTGAAACAATGACGGCATAAATTGTTACTCTCTCACAATTATTGTCACAAAGCGATGTATGGAAAGAAAGTAATTATGTGACGGACACATATTCGTCCTATCGTCTGTGTATCAGTAGGTTCCTTAAACACTTAGGCTTGGATTTTATTTTCACTCAGCATTGTACTTTTTCCTTCTGATTGACTATTTGGCATCATTTGTTCCACTGTTTGTTCAGAGGACCATGCCAACGTGTTGCGACATCACGGCATTCTCGAAACAACTGATGATGACTTCAGATAACCCGTAACTCCAGGAAACTTGTAGGTTCTGCCCCAACTGGTCCATTTTGAGGTTGGCTACATCCTCCCATCAGAATCATCCCCGGTAAATCTCGACCGTAGGACAGCTTCTGGTAAAAAATACATAATAAGGTATATTATGTTCGATAAACCGTCGTAGCTAGACCGACTTCGAACTCTACGTCCATATTTATGCGTTATTTGCTCATGCTATCAACCACTAGTTTGTCTGGTCAAGAGTTTAGTTTGTAAAGACACCAGTGATATGACTGGTCAGCGGCGGCATATGCAGAATAATGTGATGATCCAGTCAAAGACGATAGTATCATTATGACACCACAGACAAATTATATACATAACCTATTAAGTACAATTACATTCCAGCAAAGGCTTTGACAGCAAAATTTGATTAAAGGGAGACAACTTTCTACCAATTGTCTCAAAGTCGGACCAGAATAGATCAACATCAATAAGACAACGTCATCACACGGGAGTACTCCGCTAGGTTTCCTTCAGAATCTGGGCCGGTGGTGTAGCCCGGTGGTCAACGCGTTCACTTGTCACGTCGAATACCTGGGTTCGATTCTCGATATGGGTACACTGCGTGAAGCCCTTTTCTCATGTCCCCCGACGCCTTACTGCTGGAATATTTCTAAAAGTGGCGTAAAACCCAGCTCACTTACTCACTGACACCTTCAGAATGTCATCAAACACATCGGACCAGAACTGTAAAGCCTGCAGTATGTGTTCTGGCTTTGCTGGGCATGTACAATGTGGTCTTGAATGGCATTTCTTGCAAACTGATAATGACATATACTACCGACAATAAGTATGGGAACACCCAAATATCAAAGTATAACAAAGTAAATGTAAAGTGGCAGTGTCGGTTTATTACAAGGGTAAATAAAACATTATTTGTTCTTACAATGTAATGGAATTATGGGCAGATATCATTGACTGCAATGGCAGTACAAGCAGCGGAAGAGGATAGGGGTCAAAACTGAAAGTCACAGTATCAATAGGGTGTGTGTCCTCCACGTTGATTGATGCATTCTGTACATCTGCGCCTCATGGACCTGACAAGGGTGCGGAGGGTAGCTTGGGGAATCAACTGCCATTCCATCTGGAGCCACTGTACAAGAACCTGAAGAGTCGGTGTCATTCCATGATTGTCTCTAACACGTCGTGCAAGATTGTCCCATAGATGTTCAATTGGAGCCAGATCCGGTGAATAAGCTGGCCACTGCATCACATTCACATTATTTTGCTGCAAGAAGTCTCTAATGACTCGAGCTCGATGTGGTCTGGCATTGCCATCTTGCAGCTGTGCTCCGGCACCAATGGTGTTCAAAGCTGGAAGAACCAGAGGACGCAGAATCTCATCCCGGTACCTCAATCCAGTCAAATTGCCCTGTACATGGTACAGAGGAGTACGGTGATGTAAGCTGAAGCCTCCCCAAACCATCACAGAGCCACCACCAAATCTGTTCCTCTCCCTCACAGTAGCATCATGGTAACGTTCTCCACGCCTCCTGAAAACCCTAATCCTTCCATCGTTGTGCTCAAGACAGAATCGTGACTCGTCAGTGAAGAGTACCCCGGATCACTGTTGCTGATTCCATCTCAAATGTGCTCTGGCCCAGGCCAGTCTTGCAGCTCTATGATGTGGGAGGTGATGAGGACGTACCGCTGGACGACGTGACCGTATATTAGCAGCTCTGAGACGGTTCCTGATGGTTGAGATGCTGACGTTTGTGTTGGTTGCATGTCTGAGCTGCAGCCGTAGAGCACTGGCAGTTGTGAAGCGGTTCCTAAGGGCGTGGAGTACAACATATCGATCGTCTGCCCTTGTCGTTTTTCGTGGCCTTCCTGATCGAGCTCTGTCCGGTGGTTTGGAACCGTTCCCTCAGCCTATGAATGACGGAAGGGGGGCACCTGAAGACGACGACCAACGCTTCTTAAGGATTCACCATTCTCTAGCCATGCAATGGCCCTGCTTCTGCTGTTGTCGTTTAATGGTCTACGCTGAGGCATGTTGGGGTAATTGTGAGGCTTCAGCACTGTCTTCAGCTTCTTTTAAGAAAAAGTTGCCACACCATGCATGGGAAGTCTGTCTTTCACGTGCACTAAGTTGTTGTGTTTGGGCGTTTGAATCAGACACAGTGCAGGTGTGTTTTGATACCTTCGTTTTTTGCTGTTTGGGACACTTTTTAATTTCATCAAAACTTCACGAATATTGAAGCAATTGCTTCAACTGTTGTTTTAACATGTCTTTTAAAGTGTCCACTAAGCACATGCCACAGATACATTTCACTTTTATGAATTAATGAAACCACCACTGTCAGGTTTGTGCATGGCGATCAAATTTGAGGGTGTTCCCATACTTTTTGCTTGTAGTATATATAACATGATATAACATGTAGAGAAGATCCACTGAACGATCGAGCATACTTTCAACCCTGTATCCCACGACCAGTTTGACCAATCCAGACAGGCTTTGATGAATGACATGAGCACTTGCAACACACAAACAAGGATCTAACTGCTGACATTACAACCATTATGATTCACTAACTAGTCCACCCGGCCTCCCTGGTGAAGTAAATGAGAACTATATACATGTACACACGCCGACATGTGGTTTCCTCTTCCTGGTGTTATTTGACCTTGTCTTTCAGCACATGGACGTACACACCTGACAACAGCAAATATTACTTTAGGTAAGTTACCGTGTGTCATGATCATGTAGGATTTGCAAGTAAATAACAAATGGTTTTTCATATAAAAGTATATTCAAGATTAATGTGTACAATATTCCAAAGTATATTCCTCCGCGGATGTTATTTGCACGTATAAAGGAACTATATTGTGTAAAATTATTTCAAACATGTCTCGAAATACATGTCTCAAATTGACACAGGAAAACGGAACACTTTTCGTTTTATGTTTCATGAAAATAATATATTCAATCAAGGTTATGACTTACTTAATTTATTTTGTTATCTGTGGACAAGGTGTTGATCGAGACAAACTATGTACCTTGTGTCACTGGTTCATTGCACTGTTTTTGGTCATCAGCTGGTGGCGTTTCGGATGACACTGTGTGTAGTATGTCATCCCTCGTGGATGAAACATGAACGTCATTGTGATAATGATTAACTTATTTCGAACATTTATTTTTGTTGTGTAACGCCAAATGCAACAATATTCCAGCTATATTACGGTGATCTGTAAAACAATCAAACTTGAATCACTCCAGTGATTAAAATTATGAGCAATGATCTACGCAACTGCGATACGGGGACATCTTACAATAAGCGAACCTTACCACCCGGATGCAGTTAGTCGCCTTTTACCACAAGCGTGGATTGTTGAAGCACAATTCTAAGACAGATCCTCATGGGTAGCGGTAGTAGCAGCTGCAGTGGATGTAGTCAAACTGTTGGTATTAGTACCAATACCATTTCGTTATCAATACCATTTCGTTACCAATACCATTTCGTAAGCCATATCAATATAAATATGCCATTCGTAAATATTTTCTATCAATACAACTTGTAGATAAATACTGTTTATTTATTGTGTCACATGTGCAGTTGAAACACAATGACCCACTCCATGGCTCTACATTATAATGCATTACCTCCAGATGTGTGACGTCTTCTTCTAACAAATACAACGACGACTACAACGATGATGACTACAACTGCACAGGCGGACCCTGCAGCTATGTAAATAACAGTCCTGCTTCCCGAGCCTGAAACAGAAGCAGAATAATCATTCTTTGAGAAAGTCAGTCATGATTATTTCGGTGTCAATATAGGGTGCACAATGAAGGGGTGGACTCCACCCACGTCAAGGCAGCGTTTCCTCAAAGTGATCAGATACGTTCAGATAATATCACACTTCAGAGCAGCCCAAGCTTGCTGGCTTGTGTCAAATAAACCTCTCCAACAGCGACGTCGCCTATTTCACCTGGATTTGGACCATGCTTGTCCTGAACAATCGTCCAATGAGCAATGAGTGCTATATGGTGTGACCCTGCTGATTGTGTCGTGACTTGGATTGTTGATGGTGCAGGAAACCACTGGCCCAGAGTCCATTATTACTGGTCTCTATGACAGGTAGAATATCGCTGATTGTGACAGCGTTTTGCACATATGGGTACAATTATACAGTGGTTTGCAGCTTACAAAATTCGCCATGTATGACTACATATCTTGCACTTTTTCAAAATAGTTATTTCTTACACATAAGTCGACACACCATGATGCGACACCAATTGTGCTCAACACGAGGCAACATCAAGGCATTCACCTATATCCTATGTTAAATGTAATAAACAACACGATAATGTATTCACTAGTTGATTAGAATTGTTCGTTTATGATCGCCACAAGTCAATCACACATTCCATGCTTTTTTGTATGTTACCGTTGTCTTTAGCATCGCTGTCTGTAAGTCTTGATAGATCAACATGTCGTCCAGACTTCGCAGAAACTGAAACCGATAATAAGGTTAATACGGCTAATTGTGAAAGGGTTAAGCAAACTAGAAGCTACAGGAAATAGTCTGCTTACTTTGCAGACATTACACATTACTAGAATATACGCGTAACACTGATTGTAAGCAGAACATTGAATGTATGTCTGCTGTCAGACAGACAGACAGAGGCGTTTATTTCTCAACCAACCAACGGTGGTACATGAGAATATATAAATACATAGGTAAACAAATATATACATGGCACGTGGCTGGACATGATCATTTGAATATTACTTAGTAAGCGATTTATACAATACATTCAGAAATGACTTTCAGTTCTTAAGATGTTTAGTAGTTTTATTAAACAATAATTTCTTTAACATTGAATGTTTTTGGAGATCACACATATGTCGCGAGATAGGTATTTCACTGTTGGAGAAGGGTTTCACATCTAAAGAGATAGTGAAACTCATCCCCATCAACGTTAGCGTTACACAGCTTACATATTCTTTCCTCTTTTTGAATAGAATGCCATCGGCCGGTTTCAATTGGTTGGTTATTGTTACAAGTTCTTAGTTTTAATATAGGAAAATATATATCCCTGGATAAGTATAAGTAGTTTTCAAAACATAGTTTATCTTTAAAACATTTATAAAATTGACCTTTAGAACTAGTTTCTATAGGGCTGCGCCAATGTTGTAAAAACTGATCTTTTAGAGTAGCTTCAACATTTAGGACCAGACATGACGTGTTGACATTGTGGGGGGGTGAGAAAACCTCTGATAAACCGCAGGTATTAAGTATTGTTGTAACAAAAGATATCCATCGGAGTTGACAACCAAAGTTATAAACAGAGATAAAATTATACATCAGTGAGGAGAGATTACAGTATTGGTTATTTGTTGCTACTTTATGCCAAAAAAAATTAACTCGTTTGTATAATTTGATGTAGAGCGGTTCTCGGCCAAACTCGCCATACACAATAAAGTTTGGAGGCCATTTACTAATGACAACTAACAACTAATCTTCGGAGGGGGGCCACTCCTGTCAGACACAAGCTACTCATACCAATCATTCATTTAGCCCGAACGTTCATTTTGTTCATTGGCATGACACATGCTAGGCTACTACATACGTACGTTCTTATTAACCAAGATAACATCAGACTTATTCAGCAGTATCCGATCTGTCTATGCCCATGTAAAATGAGAACAAGTAACAACAGGTTCATAAGCTGATCAACGTTGTATACGTGTTATGGCATATCCTGTCAAGCAACTACACACACACAGTACTCATAACTCATAAAACCTCATATTAATTTCCGAGATATGTTCCCTTCAAACACAAGGACACAAGGCTCAGTCGTATTGGCATACATATCAAATCTGATTCAACTATGAATCCCTTTAATCCGGGCTAACAATGCTGGAATACTAAAAACTTCTACTTTTGTGTCATACATCGTTGTGTGTTGACCTCCCATTTACAAAACAAACTTCCATCTTATGTGAATGCCATTATCTACAGTCAGCACCCTCTCCATAAGCGTAAGAAATAGCACTAACGTTTATATTGTCCCGCTATGCCAAAGGCAGGTGTTACCGAAACACTATAATTTGTGTCACTAGTGTGTCATATACGTGAATACCGCCCACATGCCTACCATAATTTTATCTGAAAGCTTTACTGAGCCCTTGAATGTTGTACTCCTAAACCAGAAAACTTTGTACAGGAGTCATATAAAGTGCATTGAAATGTTCGTACTAGAAAGGACTAAATTTATGAAACGGTCTACAAAGATAGGAGCTGCTGACATATTGGTCGACTTGAAGGGAAACGGTTCTACTGGAATGTCAAAATCAGCCCTCTTGTCATCAAGTATTGTGGGCATTTCCGTTACACTGATTCTTGCAGCACACATCTAACTCACGTAATGTTATATGGTTGCTTGTCTCGCTCTTCACTGTGTCCTTACACCACCACTCTGTCCCCTTGTCAATAGTAGCGTTGATCCTGAGAGTCACATTGTGTTGGAGGACCCCACAGTTCACACTGACACGCCCTGACAGGTACTTGCCGTAGACGTACGGGTTAGATATGGCTGCTTTACTGAGGGTGGACAGTGACTCGGTTGTACGGAAGATGACGTTTTCATCCCTGAACCAGTATCTGTTGGCCCTGCCCCAGCTGCTGCTGCAGATCAGAGTGATGAGGTGGCTGTCTGTTGTTGCTGCTGCTGCCGGAACAGTCGTCAGTACCAGAGAACCTACAAACGATATCGGAAACACTTGGGAAACACATCTAGCATAACATATCCGGGTTAGAATGTGTCTTCATCAGCTCATGTTTGTCGTAAAAGGCGACACACAGGGTGGGAAGGTCAAGCTCGCTGACTTGATCGACGCATCGTCATCATTGACTTGATTAGTTACAGACATTAGCTACAAAGCTGTAACATTGATAAGTACAGCCACCAAACATAGACAAACTATACCTATATACAAGCCTCCATGAGTTTTAATCCACTGACGAGCGGTTTGGTAACCCAGTGGTTAAAGCCGAAGATCCGGGTTCTAGTGCATGCATTGCAACAATATGTGAAGCTCGGATATTCACGAACTATTGATAAAAAGATTCAAGTATAAATAGTTAAATTGCATGATGAAGACACGTGTTCGAGCGGCATAACATATATGAAGCCTGGTGTCACGATCATATGATGTTATGGCCTCCAATGATCTTGAACGACAACAGGACTAGGATGGGAAATTTCGATTTGCCAAACTTTCATTCGCTCGCTGAGGCATACTGCTGACGAGTCTTTCGATGGTTCATGTAGATGTCGCTTGACACGACAGCGCCTTCCACGAAAGGGAAAATTAAATCGGGGTTGAAACTTGACACGGGAACTGCAAAGATTATCTCGGTTACGATGTTGTGTACACTACTGATGAATGTGACGGTTTGTAGAGGCCGGCACAAGACGAGATCGTCAAGCATTGAGGTGAGCTCGTCTTCCTGGTCTTCAGTAACCCATGCTTGTCGTAAGAGGCGACAAACAGGATCGGGTGGTCAGGCTCGCTGACCTGGTTGACACATGTCATCGTATCCCAAATACTGATATCAATGTTTAAACTATTGATCACTGGATTGTCTGGTCCAGATTATTTACAGACCGCAGCCATATAGCTGGAGTATTGTGGAGTGCGGCGTTAAACAACAACCAGACCTAACCAAACCAAACTTTTGAGACGCTCCACGTGTCTTTTCTCCTTGTGAAACATAGGTCAAAACGACCGCCTGTCTTAACGAAAGCAAGTTTTTAACGTTTACTTTGCAGCAAGTGTTAGTCTTGTGCCTCCCGATAAACTGTATGCATTTGGTAAATGCCAATTAAAAACATATTTACTCGTACCACGATTCAGACAAAGTGATTGCGCAAGGATAGATGCAGGCTAATTGCATAATAGCTCAAAGGGTGTGCTTAGACAACACACTATGTCGAAGTGGTTGAAGCAGTTTGAATCGGCGAGGCGGAGAATCTCGACAAGTTGTCAGCTCATGAGGACACATCGGTATTATATATATGCACACATGGAAAAAATATTGCGACACCGAATAGTTTTCAATATGTTCAATAAGTTAACGTTACCCACAACAAAGGAACTTATCCAAACCTCAACTAACCATACTATGTGTACCCTCCTTTATTGACTCCCATTGTACATAAGAAAACTGCCATTACACTCTTCTTCATTGTATGTGTATTGCGTTTCATTCCTGATGGAGGGCTTGTTCTAATAGATCACCACGAGTTGTACTGGATGATCTCTGTGTTGTATTGTGTGACCACTATTGTCCCAAACATGCTTTATGTCAATGGGGCTTGGACTCCTGGCGGGCCACGACAGAGTCGCTACCACCTCTTGATGCTTAGAAATCTCCACCAGCACATGCATGACTTAGCATTGCCGTCCATAAAAACTGGCCTTCAGTTCAAAGGATGGCCATCGAAATGTGGTACAACAACTCTGTCTAGGATGCCAGTGATGTACTGCTGACAATTTAAGATCTTCCTGATCCTCACAGGGTCAGGTTTACAGTCCACGCCAACAATGAACTAAGCCAAACATAACCTGCTCCTAGATATTTCGTTGTACATATGCACTTTTTCGCCGGCGCCTAACACGAGCTCGCCCAGGTAACATGCCAGAATTGGGCCAGCATTGGGCCACTGCTGTAAAAAAAATTGGGCCAATGCTGATTATCAACGTTGGCCCAGCATTGGCCCAATGATGGCAGGCCAATCCGTAGCCAGTACTGGCTCAGCATTGGCCCAATGATGGCGTGCCAGTCTGTAGCCAATACTGTGCCTTTGTTTTGCCAATCATATCCTCCTGGCTTTTTAATCTATATATGTGGTTCTTCATTTATTAAGGCCAAGAAATTGTATCTTGGTTTTCTCTACCACCCAACTCCTGTGATTGTAACAAACAACACTTTTAAAAATACTGTGAAAACATGATGGCACTTTGAAATGAACGTAGGGCTTTGACACTTTATTGCTAAAGTAATTACCAACTGTAAGTTAAATCCTAAGGTTTTTTGAACAAGAATGAAATAAAAACGTTATAACAAACAGGACATATGTTCACATATCATTATATGTCGTACAAAAATATAGAACTTTAACAAATACCTTAGAATTGTGTTGAGATATGAAATTCAATAATGCTGAAATGTGTATATATCTTAAATAGTTGAATATACGCGGTTGAAAACAGAAAACAAAAAATTAAATGCATTTTAACAACTTTAATTATCTCTCTTATAATAGAATGCAATGAAATAAAAATTTGAATGAATGAATACAATAGGATAGCAGATAAGTACACAGTTTATTCTGTGCTTGTCTCAGCTGCTGCAGTAGCAGCAGCAGCAGCGCTCTTCTTCTGCTTGGCAAGCAGGGTCCTCTCCCTCCTCCCACCGTCCCTGTCCGGAGCATATCGGAACCACAATTTAATGTGGCTTTCCAGCTCGCTGTCGGACGCCTTTAAACGTACCGGGTTCTTCCGTGCTGCCTCTGAAATGGAAACTGAAGCTGATAGAACAAAATAAATAAAGCTGCTGTATCAATAATTCTCCAATTTCATTGAACATATTAATGTATATTGTTATTATGTATTGTCCTATATGAAGTCAAACTTACGTAAATGGATCGTATGACTGAGTACTTACTGATAACAACTTCCTTCAGTCTCATCTGTTGGAAGGGTTCTTTTCCTGAAGTCCCCTTCCAATTCACCTGCTTGGCGACCGAGTTTGTCATTAGCATTGTCAAAACTCTGCGTATTGTGTCTCCTGTTGACACGCCTCCTGCCACTCCGAGTTGCCCAACCTGTTGGATTGTAAATTTTTCAATAATTAACTTCCCTAGCGTTTATAACTATATATTATGGCCATGTAAGAGTAATATTCCGTACAACAATCACTATTAATTGGACTTGGATTGTAACAATTGTTTGAATAACTCAAGTAGTGAAAGGAATGAAATTGATCTAAAACAAAATTAATATTTACCGCTGATCTCAATCTGGAGGAATCCTCCAGAGAAGTATTAGTTTCCCTCAGTTCCTCGATGGTTTTGAGGGGGGAGATGCAACTCCTCAGCTGGTGTCAAGTCCGTGGAGCCAGACTGTAGAATCCTCAGGACCTGGTGAAGCAGCTTCTGATTTTCAAGAGCCACTGCTCGAGTTGACTCCACGATCTTTACAAGTTCAACAACTTCCCCTGGTAGTTTTGAAAATAGAAACAAAATAAACAATTAACAATTGTGCAGGTTGTGGAAATAGTTTTTCATCAGTACTGTTGAGCACAAATGTTTACCATTATCAAGTTGATACATTTTTTAAATAAGTAATATAAAGCATAAATGTTTAACCATTATTATCATACACACCTCTAGTTGCCCCCACTGTTGAACTTGGTGAGTGACTGGGCCTCCATACATCCTGTCGGGACAGCAATGGACATGGTTCGGGTAAGATCCGTCGCCTGGGGGATCGCCGTGGGCTGGTCGGGACCGACAGTGTAGGTAGGGGTGGAGACGGTGCCACAGGTAGAGAGACTGGAAGGCGAGGAGGAGAAGGCGGCTGGGGAGAAACTCTAAGGCGAGGTGGAGAAGGTGGCATGGGCACAGAGGACTTTGACGCTCGTGACTCCTTGGTCTTTGCCACTTGTGTCTCCTCATCACTTGAGCTGGAGCTCGAACTCAAGTACCTGCCAGTTGGTCTGAAATCAAAAATAAGTTCGAATTTATAAAATGTATTTAGAAATGCAAACAATTCAAAGAGCTCAAATTGAAGCCTTTACACTAAATCATTATCAATTATTTAGTTTTGTAACAATCATCTTGTAATTTTGTGATGACAAATCATATCTATTTAAAGAAGTGTTAAATGTTTATATTCACGCTTCTAACCATATTCACTCAAATGTATTTTGGTACCTTCTTTTCCTTGACTCTCTATCATCCTCTGCCTCCGTGTCGAGGTTAGACATATCAGTTGCCAGGGGTAGTTTTCTCCTCACCTTGTCATACGATTCTGTAATTATTATAGAACACATTTAATTAACTCATCATTATGCCAGTATGTCATCTTGTTAACAATGACCTATCATTTAATAATAATTATTTTTTAAATGAATGAATTAGTATGAAACGTGTTCAGAATTAAAGATAAACTAAACTACACTGATTAGCTTTAGTCGTTTATACTTACCACTACTGTACATGACTGTGATGGTATACAGTTTCCATGTATCCTTGTCTGGGAGGCAGCAGGTCTTCACTCCCTTGTCCAGTTGGTTACTGTTTTTGAACTTGGGCCAAAAGCAGTACTCTCTTCCGTGGAGCCAAGTGTGTGGCACAATCCCCACTTCATTAGTCTTTTGGAACTTGACTATGTGGTACATTTCCTGTTATAAAGCACTTGTCGCTTGAATTTACAGATTAGAATAGCATCTTTACTGTTAAAAAGGTTGTGTATAGAATTAGCAGTATCATGTCACTGTTTTCTGTACCAATGAAACAACATACACACTTTACTGAATGTTTAGATGTAGCAAAGGAAGTACAATAAATGATTCTTTTTCAGGTAAGATAACATATTTCTTTTGAATTTGTGATACCCCCCCAACGTACAGATGGTCACTTAAATGTGAAACTTTAAAATTCCAATAGAAGACGATTTAAGTGGATAAGTGAAGAAATCTTTTTTGGATAGGAACTTAGCATATATGATTAAAATATCTTTGTTTGCATTCTGTACAATATTTTTTATTATCACAACTTCATTGTTAATACTAACACAGCTATTTCCAATTGATTTTGACAAAAAGAATCGGTCCATGTGGATTTCTTTATATTGTGTCACGTATCCTAAATTAGATAAAATAGGTCCATCTGAATGTTCAAACTTTACACCTTGATTCTCAGAAACATGTTTACCTTTGTGAAGAGGTACCTGACTTTCACCTAAACGTCTTATTATCTGCTGAAGGGGCACTTTGGTGTTCGAAGTAGCTTTTAATTTGCCTAAGAAGCTTTCAAAAGGAAAAGATGAAAAATTGTCCAAGGGACCAAACCTTTTACATCCTGTGATAGATGTACCAAACCATGCAGGTTATAAACAACCATATCATTGCCATAAAGACGCGAAAAATGTTCAACAAAAGACACAAATTGTCTTTGGCATAATCGCAATAATTTGGAACTAGTAGCGGGGTTGCTAAACAGGTAATACCGACAAAAGAAGCAGAAAATTTAAGTACACGGCATTGCACAAAATATCATTTAGGGCAACCGGCCCAGTATATAATAAGAATAATCTATATTCTGTTGCTTTCCATCTGTCTATTTCCCTGAGAGATCTCCCTTTTCTACAGAACTCCCTTGGGATGTATTTTGAATACAGAGTTAGCTTATCTGACAGTTTGTTTATTGCAGTTGCTCCAATTCTACATCCTACAGAAACGGGACCCTTCATCCATAAAAACAACAGTTTTTTCATGACACCTAGGCAGACCAAATGCATATAATCAAGTGGAAACTGGGTAACCATACCTATTGATAATTGATTCAGTGGTGATCTGAATAAATGATGCTCTTCATCAGCCATTTCATCAAATTGAAGATCAGTTCTTAGAGGTGCTTTTGTTTCTGGGAATGTCATCTTGTTCAACCATTTACCATTTTGAAGACACTTATCACAACCAGAGTAACCGTTGTGGCCTTTCACTCCTTTAACAAACGCCCTGGCTGGTGTATCGCATATAAAACATGAAATGGAAACTTCAATTTTGAGGCCATTGTGGTCTAGCCCATCACGCTCAAGACCCTTCATTTCTTCTACAAATTCGTTTAAATATTCACCAAGTTTTGGTGGTTTGGAAGCCCCATAGAAGAGGCCTATGATAAATGGTTGACCAAGAAAGGGATGGATGACTCTACCAAGTATTGGCCAGAACTGCATTGAGGTGCTTTTAAAAACAGGTAAACCATCAATATTCACTTGAAATTTCACTTGCTTACCAGGAATATTGAATTCCATTCTATCAGAAAGCTGATATGATAAAGAACTTGAAATTCCAAAATGAAAGTACTGCCCCCCTGTAATGTTTTTCACAGCGTAACTCTGAGGAGTAAGAAGCAATGTACGTGGATCCTTAGGGAGAGAAGGGTAGTCATTACGTAGAATTTCTAATAGTGACGAAATTGTTCTATGAGGAACCTGGTATTTGACTGCCCATTCGCTAAGTTTTGACATCATTATTTCATCTTTGTCTCTATAATCATTTTCAGAGCTGTCATTTTCAGAACTACTTGTTGCATGGCTAGTTTTTTGATAATCATGACTTGCATTTTGTTCAAATTCATAAATTGTGTCATATTCATCTTCATCATTAACGACATCTTCATCACTACATGAGCCTTCATCAGAAAATGTTGTTGTAGATGCTAAAAATTGACTTGCTTGTGATACAGACGTTGATGTTAGAGTTTCCTCAGCATTATATTGGTTTTCAAATAAATCATATTTGCTGGCTGATGCCAAAGCTTCTAAATGATTTGAAACCCTTTTTCTAACTTTACGACGAGATGTCCAATACGAGTCATTCATTTTGATAAAGTCAATATACCGGTAAATACAACGTACAATTCTATCTAAAAAATCAAATAATATTCTAGTTAGTCTGTCGTCCAGACCCTGGAGCAAGAATTTAAAGGAGCCTTCTTAAGTCTAGAAATTCTGACAATTCTAGATTGCCTTACCTCTGGGGTTCTTTTCAATTTTGATTAATATGTGATGTTAAAATGAAAATTTCACTCTATCAATTTTGTATATTTCAAATACTTTCTTTTCAAAATATAATTTGAGAATTTAACAATCCCAGTCAGTCAGATATGCAATTGTTACCTAATGTGGTACTGAAAAGTATATACATGTATTTCTGATTACAGAAAACAGTGACAAGTATAATACTGAAACAAAATGTTGCAGTAAATGGAGAGGATGGCCACGTTTAACTCAATGGTGCTTACGTATCAAATTACAACCATTTCCAAATAACCCATTTATCTTTTAGTAACATGTTTACATATATTTTAAAACAGTGACTATATGGTGGACTATACCTTTCTTTAAAAGATCCTAGAATATCACGTGGAAAATGGACTTGAAATCTGTAAAACCTCGGACAAGAGCAAGAGTGAACAATGGTGGAAGATACCGCTCAAAGGAGAAATTCCTCAGTTGATAGTCTGCAGCAAATGTATATGTTTCAAAAGTTTCCATTGTTTGTAGTTTCTTATAAATTATAATTAGATTATAATAGCCTAAATAAATGTGCACTGATTGTATGAAACTGGACAAGGGCTTTTGAGATATATTTGTAAGTTAATCTTCAAGTTTCACTACTAAAAGTAGCTTCGGGCAGATGAACTGATAAAGTGTTTAAATTTAGAACACATGGGTCAATGCTGCTACTCTGCTGGGAATCTACTGGTACCAGCTGGCCGCTGAGAGACAGTGGCTCGCCCGCTGTGGCCTACTGCTGTGCCAATGCTGTAAGCCGGTTGCCGGCACAAGCGTAACTCGCGGCACCAGTACCAGCATTGGGCCAATGCTACCATGCTACCTGCCCTTAATGATAGCATTCCGGCTACCAGTAACTTGAGCAGTTGTCACACATTTGCTTATCAACAACGAAATCAATTGATTTTCCAAGTCGATCTGTAACTTTTACTGAAACTAGATATTTGCTTAATGATGGGGACACTATAGCACGTGATACCTGCCATTGGTCATTACAGATGTTTATCTGAAATCAGTGTATGCTTCGCCCGACTGGTCATCATCATCATACAGATCAACATAATGATGATTGTGAATATAAATGTCTGAATGGAGGTAGAAAATCAGATGTGTTGCGATACATTTGTTCATGTGTATATGAAAGAAAAGGGAAATCAATTTCGCTGTTCCATGTTTTACATTTCTCCGCACGAGATCAAAAGGATCCAATATTGCTGTACGTTAGACATTAGGGGTAGCACGTAAATATGGAGATAAAATATTATGATTTGAATGTACATGTGCTGTTTAAGTACTTTGGAACAGCAGATGCTTCTAAGTACTAGTGCATGCTTAACCGTGGTGGGGTTCGACTAAATACGCACAGCGAATAAATTTCAGGGACAGTTAGATAAAATAATTATGTTTTTAGATCAACTTCAAAATTAAAATTGTGTATCATATCAGCGGATACTACTACTGCCCTGCAAACAGTTTATACATTCGTTACAAGTGAATATTAGATGTTGATTTCCTTTCTTTTAAAAGCATAACATGATGTCATTGATACGGAATTTCTTGAATGCAGTTAAGTAGAGAAGCACGTTACGCTGTGTGTCCCTTCCTGATGACGTGTGGCTGTTATGATATGATATGATATGATACGATATGACGCAAATAAGCACGAAGGAAGTATCAATGAAAGAGAAAACAACTTACCCTCAGATTGTATGAATTGAATGATTAACACAAACACCCACAGCGCACACATCAACAGTCTCATCTCCCTCGAATTTACAACCACCATTTGAATGTGTTAAAAATCGTTGGTTCTAAAACATCAATCCTCGTGTCCACATTACGTGTGAAATTCATCTAGCTATCCAGACACAATGAATTCAAACATAATGACAACACGCGTCTCCCACTAGCGTCTCATCACCCAATGAACTGCCAGATGTCTGTACACGTAACAGGGAGATGCGCATATTTTCTTCAAATTCCCGTGTCCCGACATCCAACCAGGACTGTGTAGATCCTGCCTGTGTACACATCTCAGTATTGCTATATATTGACGGGGCACAGCAACTGGCTTGATGAGATTGTTTGTACAGAAAGAAGGTTTTGTGTTTTAATCTAGTCATTTCTTTTTACACTAAAGCAGCTACTCTTATTTTGTAATCTATCAGCTCATTTCAAGCAACGACGTATAACGCTACACTCGTTATACTTTTACAAAGCAGTTCGAATAAAAAAACAATCTACATGTCAAATAACAAAATGAATTCGCACATCACAATGTCATGCCATATCTTTGCACAGGATTAATAAGATCTTATAATTAAGACAAAGCTTACGTTTTCTTGCTCATCTAAATATCGTTCCGTCAAAAAAGTCGTTAATTGAAACTAATTGTAAGCATAATTTTTATTAAATGTAATTGTGATACTATTCTATTCTAAATATTTCAAATGTATTCTGTGAATAATCTGGGCCATCACACATTGCACCCATATAGTGAATCGAACTCGAGTCTTCAGCGTGGAGAGCGAACGCTTTAACCACAAGGCTACCCCACCCCACTTATACAGATGGAACACAAAGAGTCGCTTTCACAACGGCCATAGACTGATTAAATCCCGACATCTATTGCTACAGGTGACCAATATAAAATGTTCATTTCAAGACAAGGCACAATTCCAGCCGTCTATCAGAAGGGTTTACACCTGAAACAACAGCGGGAACGTATTAATTATTAACATATTTCAAGGCTCTTCATTCCTTCCTGTTCTATTTTGTGAACTGAAATTCACTCGAAATGTCCGCATAACCACGTGAAACGTGAAACAAACATTGGCCATAGTTTTTAAGTCTCTGCCTAACCTGACCCAATACGCTCCCCAGCGATTGAAAGACAAAGTATAGTGAAAATATATCCCGCGATATATACGGATTTTCAAATTTTAAATCGAGTCAATAAAGCACAACGGTAATTTATTTAGGGTCTATTGACTCGACACAATAACTACGCTAGCTATTCTTGAACACTTAAAATTATGTTAAACGTTAAGCCATCCAAAGAAAGTCTGTACATTCAAATATTCTAGACGAAAGCAGTTTCACAACGTTTCAGGAATACTGAACACGAACAGCAGTAGATTATAGTACAGAAAATATTCCACGTCACACAGTTATTCAAAGTATATAATGCAATGAGACTTGTATTTTGAAATCCATAATTCATCAGGATGATATTGTGAGCTTTATTGTAACTGGGCAATGTTATGCGTTTAGCTCTCTGGACCACAGAAAAAAAATGTAATTCATCAAAGGTCAACTAATGATTGAACACCAACCAACACTGTTTTCCAAAAGCTTACACCAATGTTGAAGTTGTTCATGACCAAGATTTTTTTATGGATTTTTTAAATTTATCCTGGACAAAGAACATTTGCTGAAAAAAGAGAAAGAAAAAATAAGAAATGCATATAAAAATGATACATACATATATGCATATAGTGTAGCATATTACCAAAGGTTTTCATAAGAAGCCCATTTCCAATAAAATTCAGCATGTTTGGATTTGTTAAAGTGTCTAGTTTTGTATCTATCGGGTAGTAGTATTTAACCTCGTTTTGGAAATGTTTTATGTTTGGTAGGTAGTTTTGCGTTTTGCACCTGTAAATGTGAAATTTGGCTAACAAGAGTATTAAATAAAAAATATCATCAGTTTGGAAATTTTGAGAAGAGCAGAAAAGGATTAAATGTATCATGACCAAAATGTCATCATATAGAATATTTCATGAACAGGGCGACTATAATTGCCAATGGGTGATGAGTAGTATATATAACCACGGTAAATGGGTACGTGTCCTTTAAACGTTAATGTTGTCACTATGGTGACAGTATCGGAGAAGTCAGCCACACTACACAGGACAATGTCATGAGCAATGGTAATGTATTTATCTGCCCCGACAAGGCCATGATCCCTGGTCTCTATTACAGCAACTGATGCCGTGAACCCCGGAACGCATCCCGTTACTATGGGAAATACATTGGTTGCTACCTGAACCAAGTGCTATGTAAGTGTTACTAATGTTGATGTGATCTGGCAATACTCGAACGTCCGTGCATCAGGTATGTTATTGCCAGTGAGTGACGTCGTGTATCTGTCGATGAAACAGTTTACTATCGCTGCAAGTAATTGTGTCGGGGTAACGTAAACTAGTGGTTGATGTCATGAGCGAGGGTAGTGATCGTGAACAGATGGCACTCAATCAACCGGCCACACATAAATACCGGCCTAACCTATGTACGTGTGTCTGTGAATGTTTGTATGATATACCAGGCCGTGGTATAACTGGACCAAGCTCGAGTGATAAGATAAAGTAACTGCTTTGTACCATGCCCACACCCTGCATTCAGATTTCAAAATCTGCGCGGGATTTTTAATTTAAAGTCATTCTGTTTCAGACTGCCGCCATGGGTAGACGCGAGTGGGATAATGCTATAGACGACATTAACTTTGGGATGATACAATCAATGACATCACTCCCCAACAAGCTGCCGTATGATACAAACTAATCCTACAGTGTTAGAGGGACTGGCCCAGTTATAAGTGTCCAAGTCTGGCGAATGTGCAGCATTTACCTGAACTGTATTTTCAATAATCAAGGCTAAACAACACAGTCATCTGCCTTAGGCCACAAGGTTAAACAACCCAGTCATCTGCCTTAGGCCACAAGGTTAAACAACACAGTCATCTGCCTTAGGCCACAAGGTTAAACAACCCAGTCATCTGCCTTAGGCCACAAGGTTAAACAACACAGTCATCTACCTTAGGCCATAAGGCTAAACAACACAGTCATCTACCTTAGGATGTAGCTTTTTGTAACTACGCTGGTTGATTAATTACTTTTATCTTGCACAGATGGCTGTGTTGTTTAACCTTGTGGCCTAAGGCAGATGACTGTGTTGTTTAACCTTGTGGCCTTAGGCAGAAGACTGCGTTGTTTATCCCTATCCAAAATTTTGTTTTCGTTCGTATTCTCCTTTAAACTTATGGCCTAAAGCAGATGACTGTGTCGTTTAGGCTTGTGGCCTAAGGCAGATGACTGTGTTGTTGAACCTTGTCGCCTAAGGCAGATGACTATGCTGTTTAACCTTGTGGCCTAAGGCAGATGACTGTGTCGTTTAACCTTGTTGCCTAAGGCATAAGGCTGTGTTGTTTAACCTTGTTGCCTAAGGCAGATGGATATGTTGATTAACATTATTGCCCGAGGCCGATGAATGTGTTGTTTAATCCTATGGCCTAAGGCAAATGACTGTGTTGTTTAACCTTTTGGCCTAAGGCAGATGACTGTGTTGTTTAGCGTTATGGCCTAAGGCAGGTGACTGTGTTGTTTAACCTTGTAGCTTAATGCAGATGACTGTGTTGTTTAACCTTGCGGCCAAAGGCAGATGACTGTGTTGTTTAGCCTTGTGGCCAAAGGCAGATGACTATGTCGTTTAACCTTGTGGCCTAAGATAGAAGGCTTTGTTATTTGACCTTGTGGCCTAAAGTAGATGACAGTGTTGTTTAACCTTATGGCCTATGGCAGATGACTGTGTCGTTTTGAACTTTTCTTTGTTATAGTATTTATTACTCAAAGACTGTAAATATCTCTTCCAGAAGTAATACATACTGTCATTTATTCAGATCAACGCATTTCATGAGTTTTTTGTTTTCGGAAATTGGTTCATTTCGCGAGAACTGAACACGCTAAGGGTGGACGGAAATTACCTCGATTGTTGTGAAACATTAAACTCCCCAAATGCAGCATTGCACCTCAGTAGACCAGTTATCCAACCAATATCCAACCAAAATGCATCATTGTTTTCGGATCTTGATTCAGTTGCGATATTTCAAATTTAATTTTTTTTAAAACAACAGTGTCTTTTTAATTCTTAGATTTATACAGCTTTCAAATCCAACCACAGTTTTCATTTCAACGTTTAAATTCAATAATCTTCCCTTACAAACTGGTTCGCAGGTTGTTAATAGTCAACAGATCAATGTTTGTATCTTTGTATTCTTGTTAGAATGAATCTTTAGCGCACCATGTTTATTGTAACATATATTGCTGAGTGCGGCGTAAAACTAAACTCACTCACTCACTTATTATACGAGTCGTCTTGTGTTGGTCGTCATTCACGCTGATGTCATCGCAGTAGTTACGTAGATACATGTTCATGGTATTAAGACCCGTGAAGATCTGGGTTAGAATTGATCTTCAGTAACCCGGCTTGTCGTAAGAGGTGACTAACGGGATTGTTTGGTCAGCCTTCTGACATACTTGACACATGTCATCGTATCCCAATTGCGCAGATCGATGCTCATGATCTTGATCACTGGATTGTGTGGTCTAGACTCGATTATTTACAGACCGCTGCCATACAGCTGAAATATGGCTGAATGCGACATCTAAACCACATTGTTTACAATTACTCAGATGTCAAAGTTATTGATACATATCTCTCTCCTTTACGTCATATATGATGGGAACAGTAACCTTCACCTTTAGTTGTGTGGTAGCCTAGTGGTTAAAGTATTCGCTCGTCATGCCAGACGCCCTGGTTCGATTCTCAACAATGTGTAAAGTCGAGAAGCGCCCATTGTAATGGAATAATGCTAAAAGAGGCGTAAAATTGTAAAGGCTCACAGTCAAGGATGGAATTAAAGGCCGGAGTGCCAACTTTAAAACATCCCATGGGTTTCCACGAAAATACATGAACTTTTGTGATTATCTCTATGGTTTCAGTTAAAACCCACACATGCTTTCAGTCGCACTGAAATTTTCCACTGTACTTGACAAAATAACGTATACTCTCCCAAAAAAGAAACGCATATAAGAATTTCAACTGTATTTTTATGTTTATTTTGAAACATCTTGTAGGCTTTATGAGTCAATGAAATATAGCGAAATTGCACTCTGGGAATGCAGACTTATCCGTCTTTGGCACCAACTCGAGGAAAGTCAGTTTGAGTGTCACATGGAGACGTGTGGTGGCGCTGAAGTCAATACCTCGTGTGACCACCGTGGGCATCCAGAACTACACGGCATCGCCTCGGCATCGAACGAATAAGTCTCAGAATCTCGTGTTGCCCAATCGCAGCCCACTCTGCCTGTAGTGCCTGTGCGAGTTGTTGAAGTGTCTGGGGCTGAGGGTTACGGCGTCGCACCCGTCTGTCCAGGGCATCCCACAGATGTTCGATCGGGTTTAAGTCCGGTGATCTTGAGGGCCAGGGGAGCACATTGATGTTGTGGTTCTGGAGGAAGTCTCTAGTGTGACGTGCTGTGTGGGGCCTGGCATTGTCCTGTTGAAACAACTCCCTCTGACGATCAATGAATGGAAGGAGGCGTGGGCGTAGGATTTCGTCACAGTACCGTTGAGCTGTCAGGTTGCCCTGGATCATCACCAAATCACTTCTCCTATGGCAGGTGATCGCTCCCCACATCATAACACTGTCCCGTCCGAATCTGTCCACCTGGGGAACGCAAGCGTCGGCGAAACGTTCACGCCGACGCCTGTACATCCGTATTCTTCCATCGCGTCGTTCTAATAGAAATCGTGATTCATCACTGAACCAGATTCTGCGCCAATTCGGTAGGTTCCAGGCCTGAACGTTGGTGCACCATTGAACTTGATGTCAACAATGTTGTTGTCGAAGCACAGGACCAAAATAAGGTCTTCTGGCACGTAAACCAGCCTCTCTCAACCTGTTCCTGACGGTCTGTGCAGAAAGCCTCCTCAATCCGGGTATCTGTCGAGCGGTACTGGTCGCCGTAGCTGTTCGATGATGCAGGTGATGTACCCGGATGTAGCGATCCTGCGCCGCAGTGGTCGCTCGAGGTCGCCCACTACGAGGGGGCATCTGCTACCGCATTCTGCCAGCGATATCTCTCCCAGAGCCGTGAAATGGTGCTTTCGTGAACATTCATGCGTCGGGCAACTGCACGTTGAGACTGGCCAGCTTCAAGCAAACCAATGGCGATATGACGGTTGGCTTCCCTTAGACGTGACATTTTGCGTACGTCAACAATATTCCAAATACAGTGAATAATCGACAGACAGCGATCAACCTTTTATACCCATCATTGAGACTATCTGATCCCCAACTTTCACGTGCATTGCATGTGAATTGTGTATTCTTTGACACTACACGCCGAAATTGAAAATCATGTCGTTAAATACGGGTATTTTACGGATAGGACTCATAAACAGAGCAAAACCTTTTGTAAAATGAATCACGTTTGAATTCATTGCTACATGAAATTGCTATTTCCATGATGCGTTGGAGAGTATACTTTACTAACAATACATTTTGTAATAGAGAAATACACAATCCCTCAAAATCAAATTGAAATCGAACATTTGTTTTTAGGGCTTTAGTATGTAGAAAGTAGACTCTGAATGTACAATCAGTGTCACTCACTGTCAGACATTGAAGCTCCCAATATATCGCAATATGTATCGGAACGTGGATACCAGAATTGTTATGCATCAGAGAGCATGCATCAGTGGGTGTACACTGGCGCTTTGCAAATATCCACTATTATATCATTAATTGCAATATAGTGCAATACTATTTATTTGCCAAAACACAGCCCAAGTCACATGGCATCATTACTCCTGTGTGACATCCACTGTGCTACCTGATATTCACTGGCCCATTTCATACAGTTTCCAAAGCCTAGTGTCCCTTCCCACCAAATCTCTTGATTTCATTGTTAATATTGAAGTAGTGCTTGGTTTATCAACAAAATACTTCGCACCTAGAATTGAGGAATTTCTTTTTTTTAATTTGGTTTATTCCCAGGAGATACATGTTACATACAACAGGCACTTATCGAATACATACATGTATATATACAACCGGCTTTCAGGTCGCCGTCATCATGAAAGTGTTCAGTAGTCATAATATGTGATTAATAATGGTACATCATCATATAATTATTCCATGTGGGACCACAGTAAGTCTAGGTAGACTTATATATAACTAGTAACTTGTATCATATACATACCTATATACATACAAACAGGTCTCAAGTCACGGTCATCATGGAAGTGTATAGTAATCATTATCTGAGTAGTAATAATATCTGATTATTAATAGTACGTCATCCTATAATTAATCCTTGTGGGACCACATTAGGTCAAGGTCGACTGGCATATAACAGGTACTTTGTATTGAATACATACAGACATACATACAAACAGGTTCAAGTCACAGTCATCATGAAAGTGTACAATAATCATTATCTGAGTAGTAATAATATCTGATTATTAATAGTACGTGGACTTGCATATAACAGGCACTTTGTATTGAATACATACAGGCATACAAGCAAACCAGCTTTCAAGTCACAGTCATCATGGAAGTGTGCAATAATCATTATCTGAGTAGTAATAATATCTGATTAGTAGTAGTACATTTTCATATAATCATTCCATGTGAACCACCGTAGGTCTAAGTAAGCTTACATGTAAACAGTCAGTTTGTGTCGAATGCATAGATACGTACATACATAAGAACCAGCTTTCGAGTCACAGTCATTCTAGAAGTGTACAGTTACCACTATCTGAGTAATGATACTATCCGATTACTGATAATACAACGTCATATAATTATTCCATGTGAAACCACACTGAATCTGGGTAAACTTTGCATATTGCGTATTATTGTGCTTGGAGAATGTGAAGAGATGACCAACATGTAAAAGAAATTAGCTTGGTCAGCGTGTGTAAAGGCAATACGTTTACATGATTTGTAGTATCTTTTGATCTCACTTTTGATCTGGTGAAAGTTTGGTTTAACATATTTCTGCTCATAGTGAACCAAATATTTTGATTTCATTGTAAACATCGAAGCCGTGTTTGGTCTATCACCAAAATACTTCGCACCTAGAATTGGGTTATAAAGAAGTACAATAAATGATAGACATAACTGTATGTTTACATTCTCGAGCATAACACTTTTACAACTGTTATCGATGAGAAATTGTTCTAAAGCATTTATGAATAAACAAAATAAAAGAGGTGAAAGATTTTCCCCTTGGCGGACGCCCGAATAACATTGAAAATAATCTGAGAACTTATCATTTGAACATACACAAGATTTGATATTTGCATACATGTTTTGTATAAGCGTAAAAAAATTACCTGTAATTCCATTGTTAACTATTTTTTCCCAAAGTCCAATCCTCCATACATTATAGAAAGCTCTAGAAAAATCAATGAACGCACAATAAAACTTTCTCTTACAGGTCTTTAAAATCTGAGTAAGCATGTTCAAAACAAATATGTTGTCGTTTGGGGAATGTTCTTTCCTAAAACCTGCCTGCGCTGGGGTTAAAATATTGTTTGTTTCCAAGAAAATAGTTTGATTTTATTGTTAACATTGAAGCCGTGCTTGGTCTATCACCAAAAAACTTCGCACCTAGAATTGGGGAATTAACCGGGGGGATCTCCACACCTTAACACAAACAGAAGGATTCCAGGATCAGACTGATGTATGACTCAGACCCTGGTGCTTATATAGCTGAACCCTCTGCTTGTATGATGTCATCAACTTCCATAAAATGGAGACGACGCTTTACCTATATTTTGAAGAGTTGTGCCTTCGAAATATTATTTCAATTAAGGCAGACAGCTTTAGAGATTATAATTGTTTTGGCCGTGTGTTATCGGAAAAGTTGAGTAATAACCAGTAATGTACGTGGTTAAGCATCCACATCTACGTCTGTCTAATATTACAGCGTGTACAGGCGTGAATATTTGACCATTAAGTTGTGGCCGGAGCGGTCACTGCAAACACTGGAGTGTATACTCAATTAGGCTTTTAGCGGCATGGGGCGATAACGGCAGCATAGACAGCTGTCAGTTATGCAAGTTGCCGGTAACAAGTATGTTACAACATGAATACTTTAACAAAATGTGAGAGATATAAAATCGACTTTGTTGAGAAATATCTGAATAATTTTAGGTAAAAATATATACTTTTCGCAACTGATAATATTCCTGTTTGTATGCTGAGGGAGCTTCTCTTCTTAAATAACTTCTTGGATGATTATTCTTTTCTGATCACGAGATATATAAATCTCAAATCGTCCTTGAATATTTCAGGGTTCATCCTTGAAATACGTTTCTTCATGTCGTCGTACAACCCATCAACTATCTGCTCCTTCTCCTCCAGTGATCGGGAATCTGAGAGACCATTCATTAAAGTACTGTTGCTCCAGTTCCTATGAGCATATGTGTACATCCTGGCAAACTCCTCCCTTTCATCAATTCCTTCTTTGTCCTTCTTCTCTCTCCAAGTGTTGTAAAATACATCAGGGTTCACTACAGCTTCAGCTGACAAGAGGGTTAATCCAGACCTTGAAACGGGTGACGTTTTGTCATCGAATGGTTTTCTGACCTGCTCCATGTTAGGAAAACAGATGGACAAATTTGTATTATGAACTCATCTTTGGTGATTTTACCAGTTATAAAGTACTTTTTCCATACCTCGTTCAATAGACCTATAAACGATTGCACCATGTATCTATTTTCTCTAGTGTTTCTGTCCTCAAACTCAGCGCAGGTACCTACGACAAGTAAGCCTCCCCGTTTCAGTTCTCTACTTCTTCTCAGTAAAAAGGTCTCACTGTCAAACTCGGCTTGCTTGTGTAGTGCACCCGTCTCCTCAGTACTACTCTTGGCGTCTTTGTAAATCGAGTCTTTGAAGGTGGTTGCAGTCCTTGACAGCCAGTGAACAGACGTCACTGACATCATGAAATGGATAGAGTTTAAAGGTACACACTGCTGGTAGAAGTTTGTCCCTGAGGCAAGAACATAGACATTGTCCATTTCCTGGAGGTAGGACGGTGGATCAGGGATGATTCCTGACATACGTTTGAAGAGGGAATTGAAATCGTTCATTTCCAAGTCTTCATAGATCACCTGGAAGTGGGTGTTGGGGCCATGATGATCTTTCAGAGTTGCCAGCAACTCACGGAAAATGGCCATGGCAGTAGAACCATCAGCTGCACCATAGTCGGCAATGTTGAAGACCGAGTCCTTGTCAGAGAAAAGAATGGTTTTGGCCAAACTGAGAATCTGTTCTCATACTGGTTCGACATATCCAACATTTTGTTTTCCGAGTGTTGATCCATAGTTTCCGTAACCTGTTTTTCCATACAGGCGATATATTTTTGAAATATATCCATAGTATCACACTGGTACAGCTGCAAATCCCTTGTTCAACCAGTGACATCTTCTTATCCGTGAAAAGAGTATCCTGGTGGACATTGTTGATGCAGTGCTTTTCTATTTATACAGATTCGCTGCAATCCTGTTGTAGACTTATTGCCTGTAGAAAAAACCCATAACAAATTATATGTTCGCCAACAGGTTTTACTATCATCCCCTTGTCCAGCTCCTGTTATCAACACATTCTGATTATTGATGACAAAATTGAGATTAATCTGAGCAAGAATGATTACATCAATCGATAAGATTTCGGAATGAAATTGCGTTGTGGTGCACTGTGTGATTAAAACATTAATTATCGAAATATTAAGCTGATAAACAGCATCACAGCCAGAATTGTATTTCTATGAGTGCCAGACAGTTTGAACAACAGAGGCATTTGCAACACACGGCTAAGATTTGGTTAACTGTTTACACTTTCTGTCGACTCCAGCAAATATGTATTGTAATCTGATAACACCTAAACAGGGAGCACTCTAAGTCACTTCACCACAGTGCTAACTCCCTTCGTAAGGGACACAACTCATGCTTCTCCCTTGGTGTTCCCAAGTCAACTTCTAAACGGGTGTCAGAGAGGTTGCAATTAAACGGACGAAACTATGCATTTATCTAAACAACATTGTATAAATAGACTGCGCGTGTTTTCGTCTGCGTGTGTGTGTTCGTGTGTGTGTGTGTGTGTGTGTGTGTGTGTGTTCGTGTGTGTGTGTGTGTGTGTGTGTGTGTGTGTGTGTGTGTGTGTGTGTGTGTGTGTGTGTGTGTGTTCGTGTGTGTGTGTGTTCGTGTGTGTGTTCGACTAACCTCAGAAATATAGTGACGTGATTGTCGGCAATGTTTCTATGTCAAAGAAAGTTTCAGATATGCATTCCAATATACAACAAAAATTCAGCTCAAACCTTCGCATGCCGTTACCATTAAACTTTCCATCACCCTTAAGACTGTCGTTTAGAGACATATTCAATAATATACATATAATAAAGCGTACTTACATAAAGTTACATTCACCAGACGATATATCCGTGCAAGTCACCAGGCCAAGGAGTACCAGTTAGGTGATTTGCACGGTTGCAGTCATGTGACATACGTCATGTCATGGATCTAGTTGCAAGTGTAACAGTGAAAATAGGCCAGTGTCTAATCTAATAAGGCCATTTTAGGCCATACTGGGCGTCATCTTCTTTTCATTCTCAGCCACCTTAGCATGGTTAAATATTGATGCAAATTACTAAACATGGAACGGTATCCTTATGAATGCTGTGAAGTTTATTAAAACTCTTGGTGATAATGGCAAGACCAGTTGTACATTGTGTTTCAAATGTTAGATCTTTGCTTTGTGCTTGTTGGTATTCTTTTGTTTGGATTGCACAAGACTTTGGTGATGTAAAGTTATTTCTATTTTCATTAAAACAACGATTACAAGATATGTATTATCAAAACTGGCACAATAGTATTTCATCTTAATCCTTTTTTATGTCATTAAGTCAGCTATAGAAGTGCAGACATATTTAACATCATTAGATAATAATGATTGGATAATGGCCATTGTAAATTTAGACTTTCCCGACACAATTTCCCTGTCAATTTTACTAGAAGATATAAACAAGCGGATACTGATCTGATTAGATGTACAAACTGTAAATTTTGCTTTGCACTTTATTGAAGGTGTCAGCTGATGTCTGAGGCTACTTTCCCAGGATTGGTGACACTAAATAAGACTCACAGACTAATTGTCTTTGTGGAAGGTCTATATGGGTTCTGACCTGATCAACTGTAACGATAAAGTCCCATACTGACAAAGAATTTAAGTTAAGACTCACAGAAAGCGTTTGAGAAATAGGTCAGACAAAGCTTTAAGATACCGAAGAAATGTAATACACATGTTTTTAAGTTTCTAAGAGAGCGTTATAGGATTGTGAGTTGTGGGCTCAGAAGACATACGGTTTTTCAACCAGTCCAGCCACTGTTAAGTCATTGTCTAGTCACTGTCAAGTTACTGTTATTCTTTTATTTTTTGGATTGAATTTAGAAGAAGTGCCATAAGAAAGGCTTGGAACTTAAGATTAAAGAACATTTGGAAACCACTGGATCGAGTTAAAACTTTTAAATCCTCTACCAGCAATAGCTGATTATTGTAAGAACTCACAATGAATTTCATGTATTTTTAGTTTGTGATAAATATAAAGATCTGAGGGAAAAATATCTTCCCCATATTAAACATGTCCATGAAACAATATGTAAATGGTAAATTTATTGAACTCCCAAAATCCCTTGTTATACAGGCAGTTGTAGCATTGTTAAAACAAATATTTGTTGCTAGATAATTACTGCAATTTGTACTCACGTGACATTATATGTACAGTATATATTAACTGTAAAATAGGCCATAAGTCCGTATATTACTGAATAATGTGTCTGTCTCTCTGTGTGCCTTTATCTCAGCAGTATTGTATGAATAAATTGTAAGTCCATAAACATAGCAATTCGACCAACCTCAGAACATTGGAAACATCTGTGTTTGAATTTTAATAAGTGAACTGATTTTAGGCTATGTAACATGAGAAAAGAAAGAAAGTCACGGAATGTTTCAGGTATGCGTTCCTATACAACAGCAGATAAAGCTCAAACCTTCACATACTGTTTCAATGCATTTTCCTATCAGCTGCAATAGTGTATGTTTTGAAACATGACCAATAATATACATTAAAATTGTACTTACATTCACGAGGCGATATTTCTGTAGCAGTTCGTCACCAACTCAAGTCTTAGTTTAGCAACATGATAAAGAAAATATACATTAAAATCGTCCTTACATTCACCGGATGATATTTCTGTAGCAGTTCGTCACCAACTCAAGTCTTGGTTTAGCAACAAGATAAAGAAAATATACATTAAAATCGTACTTACATTCACCAGGCGATATTTCTGTAGCAGTTCGTCACCAGCTCAGGTCATACCAGGCATGTGATATATATTTTTCTTTCGGTTGAATGAAATGAACTAGATAGAAACTATTTTCTCCTTGGTGGTATGCGAATCTACCAAGGGAGGTAATTTTGTCCGACAGGTGGCGCTGTTTAAGGTATAAATGAAGAGGAAATTTCAAATATCGCCTCTCTCGCTCTAGACACGGCAGTGTTCACATCATTTAACTGTTATTTCCTTTAATTTCATGTATATATGTATATATCTATATTTCATATGCATAATATCTCATATTTTGTTCTATTGTTGCAGGTGGTGGTTGTATTTGACCGTGATGGTTGTGAATTAAGCACAGTGTGGTGCTTGTGAGCATTGTTTGCTGTCTGGAGTCATGTGCACTCGGTGAATTTTGTAAACAGGTTTAATTCCTGTTATCTTCATGGATAGTAAACCAAGTTTGGTATGTAGATCTGATTTGCTCATATATTCTACCGTGTATGGTTAGGTTGCAGAGCCTTTATAACACTGATGTGTTGTGACTTTGTTTGATTCACATGCCAGGCTGCGAAGCCTTTATAATATCCTGTTATACATTGAATGTATTATGATTGTTAGTATATTATGAGCAGCAATGTTTTGCAAACTAGGCTGCAGAGCCTTGAGAATACTGTTATGACATAGTTGTCCTGTGGTGAGACAATGTTTGTTTCATTTTGCATCATGTTGTAAATACTATAAACGTCCTAGTAAGAGCTTTAGCATTCTTCGGGAGGGCACAGTTCCAGAGATTTTTCTCATGTATGAGTTGTCATCTCTGGTTTATGTGGCGGGCTAGTTCCACTGAACATGATGTCGTATTGCATGTTGCGTGGTGTACTTATCTTGTTGTAAGTGCTGAATTTTGCTGGAATGTGGTTATATGAGGATTTTGTAAAACGGAAAAAATCTGCCATGTGTCTCCGAGCGGCCGTTCCAATGTTCTGAGTGTGTTGTGTTTCTATTTGGAGTGAGCTCTGTTGGGAAGGAAAAGCGGCAGACGCTATCAGTAGTTACTTGTGCAATGTTGGTTACGTGACACGAATTACTAGCTTTATAGTTGCTGGGTCAGTCTCCGTCCCAGTTGGCTCTTCTCGAATGTATTATCGGTGATTCACCTTCGCTGTTGTGTCCTTGATTCAATCTTACAGCTCGTGAGGAAGCATAATCACGTGGCTATCTTTTAGAGGAGTGCTCAAAGAAAATATTATATTTCGGTGTCACGTGCTCATACGACTACATAGCCGAAATGGCCTGATAAAAAACATATTACAATATACATACACATATAAAACATTGGGTAAAAGGGGTGGACTAAATTAAACCAGATTAAAGTTGAGTTGATTGAGGCGTAACTTCCGTCTATACATGTTATATACTAGGGTGAGTGAGTTTAGTTTTACGCCGCACTCAGCAATATTCTAGCTATATGGCGGCGGTCTGAAAGTGATGGAGTCTGAACCAGACAATCCAGTGATCAACACCATGAGCATTGATGTACGCAATTAGGATACGATGACATGTGTCAACCAATTCAGCGAGCCTGACCACCCGTTAGTCGCCTCTTCCGACAAGCATGGGTTGCTGAAGACCAATTCTAACCTTGATCTTCACGGGTGTTATATATTAGGGCAGCAAGAGGCAATCAATCAATATGCAGATTGGTCAGCCGGACTGAGGTGTAACCAAGAAGGATCAGCAGATGTAACACAGATGTAACACAGATGCAACACAGATGTAACACAGAAGCAACAGAGATGTAACACAGATGCAACACAGATGTAACACAGATGTAACAAATAGACGTAACACAGATGTAACTCAGATGCAACACAGATATAACACAGATGTAACACATAGACGTAACACAGATGTAACACAGATGCAAAACAGATGTAACACAGATGCAACACATAGACGTAACACAGATGTAACACAGATGTAACACATATAGACGTAACACAGATGTAACACATAGACGTAACACAGACGTAACACAGACGTAACACAGATGTAACACATATGTAACACAGATGTAACACATAGACGTAACACAGATATAACACAGATGTAACACAGATGTAACACATATGAACACATAGACGTAACACAGATGTAACACAGATGTAACACAGATGCAACACAGATGTAACACAGATGTAACACAGATGCAACTCAGATGTAACACATAGACGTAACACAGATGTAACACATTTCCCCAAAACTCATACCTCATACTCATACATCATATATTTGTTAAAGTGAGTGAGTGAGTTGGGTTTTACGCCGTTTTTAGCAATATTCCAGCAATATCACGGCGGGGGACACCAGAAATGAGCTTCACATATTGTACCCAATATATTTGTTAAAAATCACATAACACGTTGGCCCTGGTCCAGATAGGTCTTAACCCACTTTCTTAAATCAGCTGGCCAAGTGGCCTCGTTTTGTGGTTGTATAAATCTCTGCCCTTTAATTAACCATGAGTGTCAACTGTGGAAATGTTTATCTTCCAATCAGTTTATGAGTACATGCATGCATGGCAACGTGTCTGATATTTTGGTGATTTGTTACTTCGATCAAAGTCCGAGAGTTCGCTGAGAGAATGTTCTTATTAACTGAAATCATGCTGGGTAAAATTAACATCCGTTCAATTAAGGAAAGGAGAAATAAACAAGCCTTTGACAAAGTTAATGCATGCATAGTGCACCCAGTTTCTGTCTACCCCAACAGATGTGTGTCATGCAGTCCCCTAACCTCAGAAACAAGGAGCTCTCTTAATCGCTTCACGCCCTTGACACTATTTGTGTTCCACCTCTGAGGCACACATTCAGCGTACACTGAACCCTGGCTTATATCAAAGCACATTCGTCACCACTCGCCCCTTTCCGTAACCTCTTGGGCTTGTCCCGGAATAACACGAGTGGGTCACGAATGATCAAACCTCTCTCCACCTCGGCGTGTTCGTTTGCGACAACCCAGCGGCCCCAAGCTACCTTCTAAACGATTTCAACTATATAGACGAAACATAATCTAATGACTTATAAACATTCGTTGATGTAATAGTAATAGTAATAGATCATGAACATGTACGCCTGATCCTTGACATAATATTATGTTACCAAACGCAAAGTTGTTACACATGGGTTAACAACACTTAATTTTGTAACAACACATGACGCAAATAACTTGCTTAGCCCACGATCATTTGAAACCCAAACAGGAATTCCTTCCAATTTAACATGTGAACAATTTGCAAAGGCATAAAGCAATTTTCAATCTTGTGTTTAGAATACCCCTGTGTGTATATTTATAGACGAAGAATAAATTTGTTTATTAAAGTGTAACAAGTTGTACATCATAAAAGGCATCATAAAATATAGACATAAAATTGAGTACAACATCCGGGCAAGTAGTATATACAATGATAGTCCTGGACCAAGTCCAACAAAAGCCTCTGCAAAGCCTTATTTCACAAATAAAGCTTTTGTCGGGCCCTTAGATCTTGCTACCATTGCATCTACTACTTTGGAGCCCCCGTTGATTTCCCGCCCTATGCCACGTTGACATCGATGAAACAGTTTAATGTGAATCGACTATGATCTCTTTGGTGTTCGTAATAAAGGCTTGCTGGGCTTTTCGTACTCCCTGTTCTATGTACTTTTTTTTCTCGTCCTCGCTGATAGCAGACTTACGAGACTTGGATCGAATCTCTTGTTTCATTTTGTTATATTTTGTGAGTTCAGAGAGGATTGAACGAAACTCCTCCTCTGAGATCTTACTGTCAGTGAGTGCTGTGGAAATATGCTCACTTACCGTGTTCAGCTTTCCTTCGGCCAGAACCCTGATCTCGTCGTGTTTCAATGCCTTACTATTCAGTCTGCGTGATGCGAACGTAAGTACCAACCCTAACACCCCTGCCACCCCAGCTGTTATTTCGATACCTAGCACTATGGGTGTAGCCACGATGGTAGTTAACAACCCAACACCTGCCGCCCCTAGCCCCATGCTGGTTGTCATAAGGGCAGTATCAGCCCCATCCACGATATTGAAAGCTCTATGGTACTTCTTACATAGTGCTTTCCGCGTGTCGCGGTCTTGTTCTAGTTGGCGTTTTACATCACATAACTGTCTCAAGCGGAACCCGTCTACGGTTTCCAGGGTCTTCACGACTTCCTCTACGACTGGGTATAGCCCCATCCTATAATATATATTACAAAAGATATTTTAATTGGGCTTCATTTAACCTTCGATTAATGTACTTAAAACTGATAATACTTAGATTAACTTGCACGTAAAAAAGCGGGGTCTTAGCTCTACTTCCATTAAGGAGATGAACCCCATCAAGGCTTGCTAAAGGATCGTTTCCCGATACCTTAGTAATACGACAACGTTGGTTATTACACCTGTCTTCCCAACCTATCACCATATCATCTATAATGTACATATAACCATCAACGATAAAACTCATATCTCCGAGATAGACGTCTATGATAATTGTGTAGTTTTCCGCGACATTTCTAAAGACCTCTTGGTCTTCGAGTAATTTGATCTCTGTCTTCACCTTCCCACTGGAAGCTAACATGTTGCCCGAGTGGTCTGGTATTGGTATGACTTGTACACTAGATTCCGGAACGGACAATCCTAGAATCATGCCATTGTTCCTAATCTCGGAGATAGTATTATTTTGTTTCAAGGAGATATAAGGTGAGGTGAGGGTTAAGTTGATCAACCATTCAGGCTCTTTAAAATCTGATAACGACACCCACCTATACACGTTGTCTTTCAAGTGCAGGATGTATAAGGTGTCTTCCTCACCAGGCTGATCAAACCCCTCAGTGTCCCCTAGGTCGTTTAGCGTAGCATTGGGTCGATGTCGATTGGCCATTGTTATAATACTATTACGATGTAGTTTCCAACTGGTTTTCTGATAATTTCTCAGGGGCGCACTTCAACCCCATGAAGTGTATGTTGTCGGGTAGGAAGATCTTGGTTAGTGATATCGTGTCTTCCACGGTCACGGTGACCCCCTGCAGACTGGTGTTGGAGTCGACATCCACCCGCACGTAAATAGTGCAAACGTGATACTGATGTCGTTTCCCCCCACCGGAGTTTGATCCCCTTCACGATTTCTACTTCATCCCGCGATGGTTCCCCTAGGTAGACTTCGATGACCAGCGTTGAGTTCGCCGGTAGACTCTCCAGGATGTTGACAACGCCTTCGAATTCAGACACCAACTGCAATACCACGTTTTGCATCCCGGGCTTGCTAGATAGCATGTGCGCTGCCATACTGGCGAGTGGACTGATGATTACGCTACGTCTCTGCGTCGGGATGTAAGCCACGAGCAGGGTTCCGTTGTTCACGACTTTGTTTAGGTAGTTGTCTTTGTTCTCCGTGAACACGTAGGGGGAGCTGAGCCTAATGTTGAGAAACCAGTCGACTTTAGCGTGCACCAACACCCACTTGTCTTCGTCGGTTAAGAGGAGGGAATGCTGCTTATTTTTGGTGATGGCCGTCACGTTGCTCTCAACATCGTCTAAGTCGAACAGTTTGCCCCCGAACGATGGGTATATTATCCATTTATCATCACCGGTGTTGACTAGGGTGTGCCGAGTGTTGACGACCGCTCTTGAGGTATCTACTATATCACTTAGATTGCTAGTACCTCCTATGGAGGGGACTTCAACGCGTTTGTAAATGTTGTTTTTCAGTTGCAAGGCGTACAATTTACCATCTACTCCAGGGTCGTCGAATCCGCGTGTGTCCCCGAGGTCGGAGATCCCCACATTGATGCATTTTTTCAACTTCATTCCAGGGCCTTGTGCGCTGGTCATTTTATGTGCAGCATTATGCTGAGGTATCCTATATTCACGGGATTATGATTTATATCTAACACCGATATTATCAGCTCAGGTATGTTGTCCTGGGTTAACCTCTTATACTGCCGCAGTGAAAACGACTCGGATCTACCGTCGTTGTATTTCTCCGTTTTCACCGGTACTGCTCTCAGTATCATGGAAGGGTGCCCACCTTGAATGTTGTCCGTTGTGCTCACCTGACCGAGATGAATGCACAGCTCTCGGTATGGTACTAGGTCGGGTAACTTCGTGCCTGTGACGGTAGTTGTTGGTTTTATCTCGTCAGGCTGCATACCGAGTGTCCTCGCCAATGGTCGACCGAGCCTCAAGGAGTTTCTTCCATTGTTGATTAACACCACTGTGCCGTTTGAGTCGTTCATCTTGAGTTTGGCTCCCAGGGGTTTGAAGACCTAGTCGCTTAGAGAGCACACGCTGTAGTAGCCGTCAGTTATCTGGCCGCGAGCCCCACTGACGAACAGCTTATTGTTGCTGGCGTTGATGTTAGTCCATCGCGGTAGGTAGGTGATATCGCACATTGCGACTTTGAGTTGACCCGACCTATTATCGATCGCGTGCGTCAGCTGAACGGCCTCACCGCTCGTTATTCCTGGAAGTGTTATGTACATGTTAGAGTATATATGCTCATTATATAATTGTTTTAAAATGTACTCCCAAGGAGTGTCTTACTCCCCTGGAGTGTTTTACCCTAAACTGAACATAGATTTCCACCACATGAAGATCGTGGTCGCTGATGGGATGTATTTCGACGCCCAGTTCATAGATGTGTACGACCGGTATAAGTTTTCGGTGACTAACGCCAAGGTAGTTCATGCTTGGTTAAACAACCCGATGCAGTTCTGGCAGAATCAACTCAACTTCGCCGTGTGGTGCGCTACAACGGGGTGTGGTGTGACATTAACCGACACTCGGCGTGGACCGCTGAGTCAGTCTGTGTTCACGTTCCACGTGTACTACAAGAACAGACGTATCCTTAAAGAGATCAGCGCCCCGCTCCCACAGGAAAAGGCGTGGAACCCAGTAAACAACCAGTACGATAGATGGGCCTACGAACGTATTTGCAACGAATTCGAACTAAACCCGAAGACGGATTAGTGTCTGCCGGGACCGAACCATGGGTTGGGTATCCCCATCGCTCACAATATGCCTATCGCGGAAGCCAGCAAACAGCTGGTGAAAGATTGGGGTTACAAGTCGTATCATATCACAACAAACGAGTGGGATGACCGTTACATGGTTTTCGACAACAGCAAGGATTACCGAGTCTGGAGGTTCGAGCAGGGGGTAGCGGATGACTGGAGAAAGTATATGTTGGACACGTCGAGAGGGTTCACTCGTGCCGGTGTAATCAGGTTGAACGACTCGATTCGAACGTACGTGTGGGCGCTGTTGGGTGCGCAGACGCAAACGCGTTCCAACATCCTCGGTAAGGGGACTGCTTACGACGCTCAGAAACAGTTCGTTGTTAACGTTGAGGATGCTATCAATGCTCCAGTTGATCTCCCGAGTGCTATCAAACGCTACCAAGACGTGTTGGAATACGCCAGGTCGAAAGTCGACTACGTATTCGACGTGGGACTGTACATGGCTCCGAGCGATAAGCAACTGAGAGTAAAAAAAAGTGGTGGGCTACAACAACGAAATAGTCATAGCCACGGCGGAACAAAAGTTGAGAGTCAATTTTGATGTCAACGTCCCCCACGTCCCACCATCCACGACCGGGGAAACGGGTATAGTGGCGCCACCCCCGGAGCCTAGGGTTCAACCAACACCCCCTGTGGGGTCACCCCCACAATCCAACCAGCAGCACATCGATCGTAAAACAGCTCTGGTGGTTGGCGGGGTCGCGGTCGGGGTGGGGCTCATTTGGTTAAAAATTCCTTAGCTGCTACGTACACCAAACCCGCCAAACCCGCTACCCAGGGTGCCGGGCAGGGCTTCAGCGGCCTTACCAGCCAGTTTAGCCAGGGCTTCCCCTAGGGATTTCAGGTGTTTTTTTATCCAGTCTTTGACGCCACCTGTGGGTGTGCCGGCAGGCGTGGGGGTACCCCCACTCAGTGACAGCACCAGGGTTGATATGATGAAGCCCAATGCAGTCAGAATGCTGGCGATGGTTATGCCTTGCTCTCGGAAGAGGATTCGGATCCTGTCAGCTAGCGTGGTGTCCTCATTTAGGACTCGATCGATGGTTTCCCGTACACGACTGATCTGGGATCGGAGGGTTTCCCGGTTCGAGGAAGCGGATTCCAACCGAGTCCGTCTCTCATCTTCCAAGTTTTTTTATTCTCTCCTCGATACGACGTTTCATATCATCGTCCTCAGTTTCAGTGAGTTGTATTTTCTCGCGAGCGATGTGCTCGTCGACTTCGTTCAGTTTCCCCATGTTGTTAAGGAGTTCTCCGCGCACATGTTTCAAGGCTTCGTCTAGGCCTCGCAGTTCCCTCAGGGGAAATTCGAGCCCCGGCAAGGGTTTGTCATGGTACGTGGCTAATA
Organism: Haliotis rubra; assembly: GCF_003918875.1. Taxonomy (NCBI): domain Eukaryota; kingdom Metazoa; phylum Mollusca; class Gastropoda; order Lepetellida; family Haliotidae; genus Haliotis; species Haliotis rubra. The sequence goes on along the minus strand of NW_025765393.1, from coordinate 63,265 downwards.
TTTTTTCGATTACTGTCTGATGTTTCTTTAGCATCCCCAGTATTGGCCCTGGATTCTTGCAGATCTTGGACGACCTTCGGGGGAAACTTAGGTCGTGTGCCACCAGAATCTTTGAAGCCTAGTTCATCACAGATCAGTTGACTCCCACCAGGGCGACTGGTGATTGTTGACAAAGCATATTGCCCTTTCCCGTCTTTTTTCATGATATCGACCCCCGGGTGAGCCTTCAATCGCAGCGTACCCTTCTTATCTACGGTAAACTTGGCATAGTCTCGTACCAACGGCTTGATGTTGTCTCTATTTTCAACTGCGTCGTAATAATCGTCGACGGCCGGCTGTACAAGTTCAGTACTTAAGGGGTTGTTCGTGAATGTGGTGTCATCCTCCCCGAATGCCTGGGCACTATCACCCCACATACCATCCATAGGGATGTACTCAGCCATTATTTAGTATTAAAACTTATATATTTCATTTATATAACAATGTATGGTAGAAAATTAGATCCTTTTCGAAGATCAAGAGAGCCTCTAGGCGTCAGAGCCGTGCGCCAGTTGGTGACCATCACCAACAATCCCAGCAAGATAGACCAGAACCAAACGCTGCTGGTTAGATTCCCAAACCTTGGCGAGAATGACCTCATTGCACCAGGCACGGTTAGACTGGCGTTTAACCTCACGCTGACCTCCAACAATGACAAACGCGAGTTAGTGCGGAATGTAGGTCGAGCCATCATCAAGAAAACCACCATCTGAGCATCTGAGCATCGACTACAGCGACATATTTTATTGCTACGGGGACCTCTGGAAAAGCGAGGGAGAACACGTCAATGACGTGTACCAGAGCATCAACAAATCGACCCGGTTGCGTATGGGGTATGGCTTCACGCAAGACGAGTTAGACAAGATCACGGACGGTGAAAAGGCCATCGCCCAAGCGTACGGGAACAGGTTCTGCGTGCCGCTCGACTTCGAGTTGCTCACGGGACACGCGCCGTTTTACCAGGCCGCGCTGGATGATAGGCTTGAATACGAGCTCACGTTTAATGACTACAGCAAAGTAGTGCGTACACCGAACGGTGATGAGGCCAGTTACACCATAGACAACATCTCTCTGGAGTTCGACATGGTCACTAGCCCGGAGCTGGCCAGGCAGGTTCGAAGCCAGTACTCGGGGAAGGTGGCCATTCTGTACGATAGGGTCCTGAGGCATAGAGTGATCAATGGGGATAAGAGCGACACGCTGTGGAACATAAACCTAAACGTGCCGGCGCGATCGATGAAAGGCATCCTGGTCGTCCCCGTGGAGGATTACGAGCCGTTCCGAAGGGACAGCGAGAAGTTTATCAACCCCGAGATTGAAAAGGTGGAAGTGACCATCGAGGGCATGCCCAATCAGTTGTTCAGCGCCGGTATGAGGGCGCACCAGCAGTGGGATGAGATAATGAAACTACCAACCCGGCACCAACACGTTATCAAGGACCTGGACCTCTCCACCGTGCAGATCGGTGAGTACCTGACCACCAAGTACGCGCTGTGGTTGGACATGCGATCCACGGATGACGATAAACTGCACGGTAGCAGTCGTCGCATCGACAACAGCAGCGAGGGGGATAACAATCCAGATTACTAAGAAGGCTCAATCCACTGGCAAGTTGAAATTATATCTGTACGTGATTATGGACGCGCAACTTAATATAGACAATGGGAGATTCGTGCAAGCCATCTACTGATGCTGGCAGGCCACTGCCTACTGATTTGCCCCGCGACCCACACTGCGCCATAGTGTGCGGGCAGACTGGTTGTGGGAAGACTGTTTTCGTGTTGGATATGTTGGAGGGGTACTACAGGGATGTGTTCGACAACATCGTTATCATGTGCCCTACTCTGAGCATGAATAAAACGTACACGGAAAGACCTTGGGTGATGATGGACCCGGACGTACACAGAGTCGACCTGGGGACACGTCTGCAGGACTGGTTGAAGGCTTACCATATGAAATTTAAAGGGGAGTCGACGCTGTTCATACTGGACGACTGCAGCGCTAATCGTGAGATAACAAAAAAGAGAGACATGCTATCGTACCTGGCCTTCTCCGGCCGACATGCAAATCACAGCGTCTGGGTCCTAACGCAGAAGTTCAACTCGGTGTTGAAAGACCTCAGGGAGCAGACGCGATGGGTGGCCTTATTTCGCTGCAAGGACAGGGATTCGTTCGAGGAGTGTTTGAGAGAGAACGATGTGATGAGCAAATTAGAACAGAAACGGGTGAAGAAACAGCTCGCTGAAACTAATCAAGCTAAGCTAGTGCTCAAGACCGACCAACACGTGGTCTATAGGGTGTTTTAGCTTAGCAATGCTAAGTAAAAGCTAAGCAAAGCTTAGCAAAGCTTAGCAATGCTTAGCAATTAATTGTTACAGTTCTATACGATGGTTGTTTTTGAAGTTCTCGTCGTGTGCAACTTAACCTTTATTTCGCTGTGTTTTGCCTGCATCGGGTATTATATTGTTAAAACTAAAACTTACTTGTTACATTATAAGATGGAGTGTGATGAATTGCTAGAGCAACTGTTGGTGCCACAATCACCACAGGTGAGTGACGACAAGCGAGAGAAACTGGTTGCGTTGGCTGTTGGGGGCAAAGCCAAACATTACTTTGGAGAATACACTCCCGATAAAATTCACAAAATGTCAGCCGAAGAAATCGATAAGCTGTACGCTAGATACGAGGTTAGACTCGGGGCAGAGATGACGAAAACTATAGGATCGGCTATGACCCAGATATACACTGGTATAGCGTCGTACTTTCTTCCAATTCCCCAGGAACGCCGACTTTATTGAACACGCCTTGGGCTCTATCAGCTGCGTGCTGTACCACAAATACGGTATGTTGTTAGCCCCGGTGACGGCGGCGATTATCACGGCAGAGCATTGCCAATTTAAGGAGGGGAAAAATAATAATAATAGTATAGATGGATACTGCACAGGAGGAGCCCCAAACCCCAAGGGAGGAGACCCCAACGTTGGGGGAAACCCCCAGGGAGGAGACCCCACCCCAACTGGAGCTGAAGCCTCCTACAGTCACCAGGCAGAATAACCCTAAGAGAGGCGCCGGTAAAAAAAGGTGGTGTCACCAACATAAAAGTATCACGTTGAACCAGACTCGACTCTTGTTGGTTGCAGGCGTAACTGCTGCCGTGGCTATCTCATGGTTATATACACGACACAGGGATCCCGGGGAGAAACCCCCGCAATTAGAGGTCAACCCAAATATCATGCAATAAAATATGTATTTTTATATCATATACATAATGTCTGAGGGGAAAACGTTCGTCAACGACGCATACCACGCCACCGTGGTCGCCAGTCTAGCCGTAGGGTACGCTCGGTTGACCAAAATGAGAAAGCAAATAATCAATACGTGAAGGGCTACGACCCGAGCAAGCCAACCAATCATATTCTCTACCTCGATGCCAACAACCTGTACGGCTGGGCCATGAGCCAGTATCTACCCACAGGGGGATTCGAATGGGCATCGCACGAGGTCGATGTTATGAGCATCGCACCAGATTCGAACAAAGGTTATATCCTCGAGGTCGACTTGGAATACCCGAAGGCATTACACACATCACACAACAGCTACCCCCTGGCCCCCGAACGTATGAGGGTTAACCCAGACTGGATGTCTGAGTACCAACATAACTTGTTAGGTGGGCGGGTGGCAGACGTTGAAAAACTCGTGCCCAACTTAATGAATAGGACCAAGAACATCGTTCACTATCGCAACCTACAGCTGTACCTGTCGTTGGGTATGAGGCTGACCAAAATAGACAGGGTGCTCGTGTTCAACCAGAGCCCCTGGATGGAGCCTTACATCAGAATGAACACAGACCTCCGAAAGCTTGCCACCAGTGCCTTTGAGAAAAACCTCTACAAGCTCATGAACAACTCGGTGTTCGGTAAGACTATGGAGAACCTGAGGAAAAGCGTGACTGTGAAGCTGGTACGGTCGAATGAGGAAGACAAGCTCAGGAGACTGATAGCCAGCCCGGCATTCAACCGTAGCAAGATATTCACCGACGACCTGGTTGCCCTACACATGAAGAAAAGCCACATAAAATTCAACCGGCCTGTTTACGTGGGGATGAGCATCCTCGATTTATCCAAACACCTGATGTACGACTTTTACTACAATGAGCTGAAGAAACAGTATGACGACAGGTGTGAAGTGATGTACACTGACACGGATTCCCTGCTGATGGAGATTCGAACCGAGGACGTGTACGAGGACATGAAAAAACGCCTCGATTTGTATGACACCAGCGACTACCCCAAGGACCATGCCATACACAGCACGGTAAATAGAAAGGTCCTAGGCAAGATGAAGGACGAGTGTGCTCGCACGCCCATAGCCGAGTACATAGGCTTGAGGCCTAAGATGTACTCCATCCTGAAGGCCGACAATGGTGAGATTCGGAAGGCGAAGGGTGTTAAGAAGTACGTGGTGAAACAACACATCAAACACGCCAGATTCAAGGAAGCCCTGTTCAAGACCCGTACCTTTAGACATAAAATGAACACACTTAGAAGTGATGGGCATAGGATATACAGACTGACTATAAACAAGACGTCCCTGTCGCCGATGGACACTAAACGTTGGATAGCTATTGATGGGATAAACACGTACGAGTACGGGCATGAGAAAATTGAACCAAGAACATAGGTGTATATAGGTGACATGTCACGGAACCAGAGGCTATTTACTACAGCCCGCGTGGGTACTGGAAAAGAGCTAGTGCTGTACATAAGCTGGCTAAAATGGCGCGAGTACCCCCGGAGGAGGCCAAAGCGTGGCTGGAAAAACAAGCCCTGTGGCAGATCTATTTACCGGCACCACGCTACGTGCCTAGAAGGAAATTCGGCATAAACATACCCAATAGCGTTCACCAGGGTAGGTTTGGGTGTGGGTAGGTGTGGGCGTAGGGTAGGTGTAGGTGTGGGGGTAGGGTAGGGTAGGTGTGGGTGTAGGGTAGGGTAGGTGTGGGTGTAGGTGGGGGTAGGGTAGGTGTGGGTGTAGGTGTAGGTGGTGTGTTGTGGTGGGTAGGTGTGGTGGGGTGTGGGGTAGGTGTAGGTGTGTGGTGGGGGTGTGGGGGGGGTAGGGTAGGTGGGGTGGGGTAGGGTAGGGTAGGTGTGGGGGGGTAGGGTAGGAGTTTTGTAGGAGTTTTGTGTTCACACGAAATCCCACCACGTTGTTACATCATCATAAGTATTTTTTATATTTCTTTGTATTTTTAAAAATTGGGGGTTCTTAGGATTGATTGTATTCACAGAAAACTCCACTGCGTGTTTTTCATTATCATACGTGTTATTTGTTTGTTTTGTGTTTTATTTGGGGGTCGTGGAATTGATTTTATTCACATGAAATGTAACGACGGATGGTATCACCTTTGTTGTTTGCTAGTTTCTTTATTTTATTCTTTGTTTGTGTTTTTTCGATTTGTCCTATGTACATAAAACAAGCTTAATACATGTCCAAATAATCACGATCAAACGATTTTAAGCTTAATGTACCTGTGTTTTCCTGACATTTATTTTCAATCATGAATTGTAAAGGTAAACAGATTTGAATGTTTGGTTATCACGAATGATTGCGTAAAATCAGTGCGAGCTTTTGTCAAACACAGCTTTTCATTTGTACATTTATATTATTTTCTTGGCCCAGTTGTCCTGTTCTGTAACAGTTATGAATGATACCTACAAGTTATAGCATATAAGTGATAGATATGGAGTGAGTGAAGAAATGTAACAATATCACAGCAGAGGAAGGTAGGACAGGTAAATGGTCTGTTGACTGCATGAGCAACTAAACTGTACCAAAAAGATACACGCCTGGTGTTTTGGGAATATGAAAAACCTATGTATAAACTTTTGTCCTTACGCCCAAGGTGTGGAATTTCAACATTACTTACTGGTGTTTCCCTATTATGGAAGCAAAACTGTGTCATCTAACCCAATACAAGTAAATGGATAGGTTAAATCTGGTGGTGTGTGATCCTGTGCATAGAGCCCTAATCACAAATCAGTTGAAGTTAAGCAGCGTTGATCGCGGAGAGTCCTTGGATGGGTGGCCGGGTTTCGCAGCTATATATAGACTTATGATAGTTTCTTGGACTGCTGTCCTGCCCCACAACGAAGCACATGTGACACATATGGTCTCGCCCTAGGCAAGTGAATTTGTTAAAAAATTGCCTCTGTTCATCCAATATTTAGTGAGTGCCTCACAGGCAGGTTGGGTTGTAACGAGTTAGCGCACTGAGCGCGCACAAGTGATTCGATATTATCATATTAACAGCCTAATTTTGGAGACTGTCAGATGTAAAGAGAGATGAGGTTCTGCTGTTACTTAAAGTACAAATCTAAATAGAATGTTCGTCCCTTTTCTTGGGTTTACACTTTTAAGTTTTCAGTATAAAGGCAGAGCAACTGTCACGGGGTAAGTTCAGGTGTTTATAACAGTTAAATTACAAACATTTCCTTTCCAGGTATTTCTTATGTGTATGGACTAACACTGACAACAAAAGATGAGACGGGGACTATAGGACCCCACCCTGTGACTGTCAAGTGTGACTATGTCGTGCCAACAGGAGAAACACTTTTTTCAATAACCATGAGTAGGCAGAGAGCTGCAGACCCAGGTTTCACAGACATTGCAACTTACAGACCATCTGCAAGCTCATCACTCTATGATGAAAGTGTTACACAGGATTTTAGAGATCGGACAACTCTCATCTTATCTTGTGATTTATCCAGTGATTCCACAACTGTGCGATTTGATCGTGTTGAATGTGAGGATGAGGCAGCTTACAAGTGTACTGCTGCTTACCAAACAATTGCTGACACGGCTGCTTCAGAAGAAGCAGAGATGGATCTTCTCTTGCTGGGTAAAAGGTGTTGATTTCCGTATAACGCCACAGAAGCGTTTACATGACACGCATGTCATCTAGATTCGTTGAACAATCCATCCGTGAAGATCCGGGGTAGAATTGGTCTTCAGCAACCCATGCTTGTCGTAAGAGACGACTAACGCGATCGGGTGGTCGAGCTCGCTGACTTGGTTGACACATGTCATAGTATCCCAAATGCGTAGGACGATGCTCATGATGTTGATCACTGGATTGTCTGTTCCAGATTCGATTATTTACAGACCGCCGCCATATAGCTGGAATATTTCTGAGTGCGGCGTAAAACTAAACGCACTCACTCACTCGTTAAACAATACAAAGATTTATCTTACACATTTTGAGATATTTTAAAAGGATGTATATTTGTAGTTGTCGTCGATCTAACTTATGACTCGAATGAAAAACATATATGCAGTCTCTGCATCCATTCCAACTGTAATGTATTCAACCCTGTTGCGAATAATTACTGCACCCGTCCATTTCAGATGCCGTTTGTACTAAAACTCGTATATATATCGCATTTAACTAGCTCTTGCCAATTATATGCGATAATGGGATTCGTCAGTGGTTTTGAACTGCGACACACTTTTGATAGTCAGGACGAATATGTTTCTGACATCACTGTGCCCTGGGCTTATTAATGAGCACTACAAAAATACTGTAATTTCGCGCAGCACCAACATCGTGAAAGAGGAAATGAGATGTAGTGATGTGGGTTGATCCAGCGTTGAAAATTCAAATTCGAACCGTGTATTTGGCAGTCGTGTTGACTTCTATACTGAAATACACGTGTTGGTATCCTTAAAAACAAAATGACGTCCGAATAGGAGCGCAACAGACGCCACATCTACCATTGGTCTGTATAACGGCAGGAAAACGCTCATTCAATCTACGCTACACTCTGTTGCGCCTCTTAAGGAAGTCCAGAGTAAACCTGGATTCGATGGAAAACATAAGAGTTGCAAACCACGATTGGCCCAGTGCTACTGCTCTTGACATCAACGATGTCTTGCAGTAATGGCAACACGTGGACGTCGGGTGTACAGGTTCCATCTATGCTGCCGATTACGAATCGCCTGTTCACTCACTCTAATCCTCGTAGCTCTGTCAAGGACATCACCAATTTGAAGGGACCTTTGGCACAGTTCCGTAACGTAAGATGAAAGAGTCTTGTGCGCCAATTGTCGTTCTTGGTCGACTAGATCGACCTCTGTCATCAACGTTTTACGTCAAGAGGTCGTTCCACAATGCACTGTGTTGTTCCGACATCCAACATGCTGATTGTACGTTCCTAACGTGACAGAAGCCTCATGTGAAACGAGCTGCACAAAGGCCGAAAATGTTTAATTAAGTTTAAAGCAATAGCAGAACAACTTTCAATCTGGTTTGCATGAGTGAAATGTACAGCAACACACCAACATGTTTCACAGTGTGTTTCCCTTTTTAGCCCAACCTTGTTCTGTGCAGATCATTTAGAACGAAACTGACATGTTTACACGAAATTCGTAACCCGTTGTGAATGGAATAATCATTTTTAAACCCATCAATCACACAACTTGGTTCCAAAATTGTATCAACCCGAAATAAAACATGTTTTACAATTTACAATTTACAATTTACCAATTTACCAACATCCATGCTAGTTTACTAATATCAAACTTTCAGTAAATAAATACCTCTTACTTTCTTTGTACTCCCACTGTCCATTGATGTAATCAACATCTGATCTCCAATCCAAGGAGGAAATGAATATGATGATGATGATGATGATGATGATGATGATGATGATGATGATGATGATGCACCTACTTGGCCCAGGTGATCATTTAACTTGCCTTGGTGTGTGTGTCATCCAGGAAGCGCTATCTTTTTTTCTGATCCAGACTTAATTATTTACAGCCCGCCGCCATATACCTGGAATATTGTTCAGTGCAGCGCTAAACAATATAGGCCAGGAGATTTAGATCCCCCAAAGGGGGAACCCAAAACTAACTGCAACAGAAACAAATTGTTTTGTTTCTAATCCAGGAATACCTTATACATCACATACTAAAAGCCTTAAGAAATCTAAGGTCGGGAACATTATCAAAATTAAGGATAATTATTAACTTTGTTATATTTATTTTCAATCAAAGCGAACAAGTATTTCATTTTTTTGAAAAGTACATTAAAACTATATATTTTAAACATTATATCTTGTGAAAGGTCATAATTTGGATTTATTTCTGTTGCAATTTGTTTAAGGTCACACTCTAATTCTCCTAGTCTAATACACAAACACAAATTAAACATTAAAATTACATTGTGTCTCATTGTGTGGGTCAATTCACATTCGTTCATGTGGCTGCTGAAGACCAGAGCGTCCTTTCACAAGGTGATCGTAAGTCACAAAGGTAACCTTAGTGCAATGTTAAAGAATGGGAGTTAAGGTTAACCTTAGTAAAGGTTGCTTCGTGAAAGGAGACCCAGCCTTTACAATATTACAAACGTACAATATTTATTCCGAGGTTCAAAAGTGATCTCTGTACAATGAATCTTCACTCACAAATATGAACATGTTGATGTTGGGTTTTAATTATGTGGTGAATATGTTCAGCCCTTCTTAAGTAGTTGGGTGTAAGAAATTCTCCAAGCCTTCAAATCAGTTCAATTACTGTGAAAATGAGGACATTGTAAACGAAACATACCTTTGTGATAAATATGCAATGTTACCCTTATGTAAACGTTGACAGACACCCTTAGTATTAACCACTAGATGAAAAGATTAATACGGCGACCACACCCATGGAGTTTTATGAACCAGGGTGTGTTTAACAGCATTTTCATTTGAAGCAGATTATCAGTTACAATCACACAACCTTGTGTTTAGTGTTACAGATTATCAGTTACAATCACACAACCTTGTGTTTACAGTGTTACAGATTATCAGTTACAATCACACAACCTTGTGTTAACAGTGTTACAGATTATCAGTTACAATCACACAACCTGTATGCATCCTTATAGGTGCGTGTATAAAAAAATACTTTTATATAAGAGTTTGGAGTAAACTATACAAATGTATCTGCAAGGAAAGCCTTTGATATTCTTGTTATGTATAGTCTGTGTTAGAATGTAGTTTCTTTTCTGATGAGGTGATAACGGGCCACATATAATCCCGTTTGTTAGTGCTTGTGTTACTTTGGTGTAAATGCTTCAACGAAGGGGCAATGTGAAAACAGTCAGAGAAAATTATTCGAGGAAGATCATGAAATTTTGTTGAAACTGTGCAAATTTCAACAGCTTTGGTTTGATGCATGTGGTTCCTCAAACAATATTATGGATCATATTTTACTGAAGGACATTAATGTTGAGTTTAAGGGGGAATGTACGCACAAAACTCAATGTTTATTTTACATGAATCACAGCAAAACTGTGATGAGTAATTATTTAGTTTAATCGACAATTTCTATTTTACCTTTTCGAAAGTTAGAAACCTAAACACCTGTGAAAATGACAATCTATTGTGTTTTCAAAGTAAACAGCTTTGGTATAAAGCATTTGTTGCTAACGATATTGTGATTAATATTTTACTGAAAGACATTAATGCTGTTTTGCGAAGTATTAACACGTCTTAAAATGACAATCTGCTGTGTTCTCAAAATTGAACGGGTCAGGTTTATTCCCCTTAGATTATGATTAACACAGGCTACCTGATCCTATGTGTTGTCACAACGGAAAAAAATGTCTAGTGACCTTTTATGGTGAGAAGCTATGGCCTCCGATGAAACGTCTGATTCCATGGAAGTACTCTTTGAGACATGGCCAAACCATACACTTGTGAACCCAGTCGAAGGTTTCCTGAACATGGAAGTCACGGTATGGAAGCAATGACAATGACGAAGATGAGGGTCCTTTAACAAGTCGGTCGCATCATCCAACCTTGTCGATCTTCGAGGCAACCGACTATTACTATATTTATGACTATTACTATATTTCCATGAGCGAAAACGTAACATTCTTCGATATATTTGTCACACCTGGTAACTTGCATATTTCGTCAGCCAACAACTACGCATTGTGCATCGACAGTATAGCAGATGGCAGTGACATTATAGTCGAGTCCAAACTTGTTAAAATACCTCTTCTCCCACACCCACACATCAGGTGTACTTGTCTTAAGTGTATTAATAAACAAGCCCTTCGATAATTTTCGAGAAAAGACGTTACCAGAGTTTCACGTTCGTTCATAAAAATATATGAAATAAAACGTAAAATCACAAAACACAACCTGAATGTGCACAACTCTTTCAGTTCTCTGGTCGCATTTTGGAGGTGTAAGCGTTATGATCTGGGCTAAGATAACAAGAGACGTGAGTCATTGTGATTGAGGGGAAATTGAATGCTCTGGGTTACCGAGACCAAATTTTTAACGCTTTACCGTTTTTGTGGCAGAAGGGTCCTGGATTGACGTTTCAAAACGATAACGCCAGACCACAGGTAAGATCGCCTAATTAATAAAATGGAGAGACGTTTACGACGCAAACCGAATCCTTTAACAATGCTTCGGGAACTACACAAAATCCTCTCATCGATGTTTTGTGGCATCACTGAAGCGAAGGTGCCAGGACGTAGGTACATTTCATGACATCCCGAAGGGCAACCCGGGAACTGCAATCCAAATCATACATTGCAGCATTTCTATCGAGGGCATAGTGAAAGGGGGTAAGTTGATCCGTTTTACTGTCTTGGCCCAAACAGTTTCTGCTTTGAACATTTAATATTTTTTATGTAAAATGCTATCAAGTTAGTGAGTGAGTGAATTTAGCAAGGACAATTCAGTCCTAGTTAAACTCTGCACGGTTTCACGGTTTTGTCACAAACGGAGCACAAAAATAATGGTATATCTGAATTTCTCTCAAATAGCATACTGTTGAACAGCCGACACATTGGTGTTTTGTTTTTCAAATTGCACAATGGATTAAAAAGTTACAAATAATATAAAAATACGTATGTGTAGATATTTAAAAATGAACTTTCAATATTGCATTGTCAAAGTCTATATGTTCTAAGAGAGTTCCATGGTCCTGAAAAATGACCTTCAATTGTTACATGGGCAGGGTGCGGTGGTTTTCACCACTCGTTGTCTCACGGGATATTTCCCGCCATGGGTGACGCACCGGTGATAACTATCCTTGATTTAGACTTGCAGTAGACACATGTAAATATGTCATCGTAGACATCATTCCACCAAGCATACTCAGGGACGTGAGTGAATGAGTGAGTGAGTTAAAATTTCAAGCCATATCGTGACTAAATCAAGTTATAGATTAATATTAATCAAGGTAAATTATCAAAAACAAACTGTCAACGAGGGACACAGATAGAAATTTAAAACTAATGACTAAATCTAAAACATTTTAACAATACACGACAATACAATATAAAAACCGGCCAGCTATAGATCCCCAACAAACTGAAGGTAGATCACCATACTAAGGACCATGGGGACTTACAGTACATTTGCTACCTGCATGGGCCCCAGCTGGATTCATCCCTTCAGCTGTTAGCAATTTATAATAGTCTAGCCTTACATTAAAAATACACATATTCTACGATTAAAAATGTGGCGATTTTTAATTTACTTTGATTGTGTTTGGACGTAGGTACCCTCTCAGGAGGGCATACACAGGGACGTATCCCAGGCACTTCTTGCATGTTCAAGCTTTAGTCTTAGTGCTGTCCATTTTGATGATATGTCCAACTGTACCCACATAATCGTTTAATGTATATTCTAACCATCTGTGACCATATTCTGAAAAATAGACTCATTTATTCATCAGAGTGAGGAGAGACGGCCCAGCAGTAGGACATTGCCGGTATTTAATTACAGCAACCGAAGTATTCTACTACTCCACTGACAGCTGTGTCAATGTAACAGTAACTCAAATATTTAATTTTAAACTCAAGTTTATTTTAGCGAGGTCAGGACGGCCAGTCCAACAACAAACAGGGGCATTACACATATACCCGGAGATAAATTTGAAGACGCCTAAACATAAAGGATGTACCGGAGACGGTTGGACTATACATTGATAACGTTCTTAGCAATGAGAGTATGGGTCAGGTGAGTTAACACTGTATTAATTGAATTTCAAGGTTAGCGAGCTATGAGAACAGTCATCATACAAATCATATAATTATGATTCCAGTTTTAAAAGGTTCTGTGTGGGTTTGAAAACACAGGTGCTGCGATATTTTCCCCATGTGTATAGTTCCATCATCACACCTGACAAGGCAGGAAGAGACAATGCCCCTCATCCTGGCTTTACATCTGTGACCCGTGAAGATCCGGACTAGAATTGGTCTTCAGCAGCCGATGCTTGTCGTGAGAGGCGTCAACGGGATGGGGTTGTCAAGCTCTTTTGTTTGGTTGCGTGCCATCGTATCCCAATTATGTTGATTGATGCTCATAAAATGATGCAAAGAAAAGTGTCAGTTAAAAATTAATAACTGGATACTCCCGTCAATTAATAAAAACACTGTCTGATTTTCTTTCGAGCTGCCGTCAGATGGCACCATTACTCCAGGGCGGCGTCCGCTGTAAATGCTTACTTTTTAAGCCAACTGTGGGAATGGCGGGTGCTACCGATAAAGCAGGACATGCTTATCCTTTCAGTGAAAAAACAATGTCAACACTGATATTCAGGGATCTATTTCATAAAGTTCCCTTAGTCAATTAGTTGATGTTTCATTGCTATCAGAAAGGTATGTCTGCCCGTTAAGATTTCCCCCACGTCATTTCTTCTCGTCTGACTATTCTTTTCTGATCACGAGATATATAAACTTCACATCGTCCTTGAATATTTCGGGGTTCATCCTTGAAATACGTTTGTTCAGGTCGTCGTACAGCCCATCAACTATCTGCTCCTTCCTCTCCAGTGATCGGGAGTCTGAGAGACCATTCATGAAGGTGCTGTTGCTCCAGTTCCTGTGAGCGGAAACGTACATCCTGGCAAACTCCTCCCTATCATCAATTCCTTCTTTGTCCTTCTTCTCTTTCCAATTGTTGTAAAATACATCAGGGTTCACTACAGCTTCAGCTGACAAGAGGGTTAATCCTGACCTTGAAACTGGTGACGTTTTGTTATCGAATGGTTTTCTCATCTCCTTCATGGTGCGATAACAAGCGGATATGTTTGTATTGACGAACTCTTCTTTGGAGATTTTACCAGATTGACGGTATACCTTCCATACTTCATTCAGTAGTCCCACAAGGGAATACATAGTGTATTTATTTTCTCCAGTGTTTCTGTCCTCAAACTCAGCAACGGTACCTACGACAAGTAAGCCTCCCCGTTTCAGTTCTCTACTTCTTCTCAGTAAAAAGGTCTCCCAGTCCAACTCGGCTTGCTTGTGTAGTGCAGCCGTCTCCTCAGTACTACTCTTGGCATCTTTGTAAATCGAGTTCTTGAAGGTGGTTGGTGTCCTTGACAACCAGTGGATAGACGTCATTGACATCATGAAATGGATAGAGTTTGAAGGTATAGACTGCTTGTAGAAGTTTGTCCCTGAAGCAAGAACATAGACATTGTCCATTTCCAGGAGGTAGGACGGCGGATCAGGGATGATTCCTGACATACGTTTGAAGAGGGAATTGAAATCATTCATTTCCAAGTCTTCATAAATAACCTGGAACTGGGTGTTGGGACCATGATGATCTTTCAGAGTTGCCAACAACTCACCGAAAATGGCCATGGCAGTAGAACCATCAGCTGCACCATACTCGGCAATGTTGAAGACCGAGTCCTTGTCAGTGAAGGGAATGGTTTTGGCCAATCTGAGAATCGTTTCTCGCACTGGTTCGACATGTAGAAGATTTTGTTTTCCGAGTGTTGATCCATAATTTCCGTCACCTGTTTTCCCATATGGGCGATATGCTTTAGGAATATCTTCATAGTATCTCACTGGTACAGCTGTAAATCCCTTGTGAATGCGTAGATGTCTTCTGATTTCTGAATAGAGTATCCTGATGGACATTGTTGATGCAGTTTTTGTTTTCTAATTATAGAGGGTCGCATGCAATCCCGTTGTGGAATGGTGGCCTGAAGAAAAGACAAATCATATATTCACTCACTGGTTTTACTATCACCACCTGTCTAGCTCCCCGTATCCACACATGTATACCATTCTGATTATTGATGAGAATATTAAGGTGAGGTGAGGTTTACCGTCGTGCTTGAGAATATTTCGCTCATATGACGACGTGCATGCGTGTGTATGGGTATGTGAGGCTGCTTGTACTAGCCCAGACTGAAGCTGGTTTTAAGCACTAGCCCATGGAGATACCATGCCGCAGTGAAGCATGAATACCCACTCAAACACATTATACTTCCTTGTACCCATTAATGCCGGAGCGCCAGGCAGCCCGTCTTTTGGTACTGGATCGAACCCGTGACCTTCCGCTCTAACCGGACTGAAGCTGGCTGGCTCTAACCACTACACCATGGAGGCGGTTGATGAGAATATTATGATTAATAACAACAAGACTGACTGATTGACTGAATTTGATTTACGCTGCTTTTAGCAATATTCCAGCAACATCACGGCGGGGGACACTAGAAATGGGCTTCACACATTGTACCCATGTGGGGATTCGAACCCGGGTCTTCGCGTGACGAGCGAACGCTTTAACCACTAGGCTACCCCACCGCCCAAATAACAACAAGAACAATTATATGAAATAATACGATGTCTTTATAAAATTGCGTTTTGGGGCACTGGTTGATGAAAACATTCATTTTAAATATTAAACTGATTAACAGCATCACAGTCAGAGTTGAATTTTTATGATTGAGGCATTTGCAACACACGGTTAAGATTTGGTCAACTGTTTACACTTTCTGTCGACTCAAGCAAATAAGTATTGCAATCTGATAACACCTGAACAGGGAGCACTCTATGTCACAGTGCTAACTCCCTTACGCAAGGGACACAACTCATGTTTCTGCTGTGTGCACACAAGAAACATGTACATGTACCATGCACCTTGGCGTGTGTTGGGCAACTGCCAATCTCAGCAGGTTCGTGTGAAGTCACCTGGTGTTCCCGAGTCAAGTTCTAAACAAGTGTAACCGCCTCCGTGTTGTAGTGGTTAGAGCGTCCGCCCGGAGCGAGAAGGTCGCGGGTTCGCTCCCCGACCGCGTCATACCAAGACGTTAAAATATGGTACTTGTTGGTCCCTGTCTGGCGCTTGGCATTAATGGGTACAACAAGTAGTGGTCGGCTCGGAGTCAGTATAATGTGTCTGAGTGGGGTATTCATGCTTCACTGCTTCGTGGTATCTCCGTGGGCTAGCACTATAAAACCAGCTTAAGTCTGGGCTAGCACTATAAAACCAGCTTAAGTCTGGGCTAGTACAAGCAGCCGCACATACACATACACTCGCATGCACGTCGTCATATGAGCGAAATATTCTCAAGCACGACGCTGAACCCAATTTCACCTCACCTCACCTCTAAACGAGTGTCAGAAAGATTTCAACTGTAATTCAATACCTGTAATCATATGTCCGTATGTAAACACACGCGGAGCTCTTTGTTTGTTAGAAGGCAGATATACAGCTGTACTTATGGCCTTTCTTTGTCAGTAGTGGTTATTCTCAATAATGAAATTCTGAATTGATGAACTATGCCTTCATCTAAACAACATTGTATGGATAGACTGTGCGTGTGTTCATAAACGTAGCTCCCCAGTTAGACCAAATATTGTGGAAACATCTGTTTTTGATGTTCCATAACTGAACTCACTGTCGGCAATGTAACTATGAGTGAGTGAGTGAGCGAGTTAAGATTTTAAGTCACATCGGCAATATTCCAGTCATATTGTGACTATTGAAGTTATAATGTCATAATAATCATTCTAAAAACATGTCGGCGAAGGACAGAAAAGATTACTAGAGTATCACAGATATAATTGTAAAACTGGTATGAACATCTAAAATATCTTACATATGAAAGACAATAGAATACCAAAAAGTTGCTATAGATCGCCAACAACTTAAGGTAGATCACCATACTAGGGACGATCGGGACATACAATACCTTTGCAACCTGCATGGACCCTAGCTGGGTTTACACCATCCCTTCAGCCATTGGTGTTTATAGTCCAAATTAGCCATACTTTAAAATAACTTATATTCTACGATTAAAACACGTGGTATGAAAACTCCAGTGTAACTATGCGAAAAGAAAGAAAGTCACGGAATGTTTCAGGTATGCTTTAATATACAACAGCAAATAAAGCTCAAACCTTCACATACCGTTCCCATGCAAATTCACACCAGCTGCAATTGTTGTTGTTTTAGAAACATAATCAATAATATACATTAAAAGAGTACTTACATTCACCAGGCGATATTTCCAAGCATGTAGCAGTTCGTCACCAGCTCAAGTCTACTCAAGTTACGCCATATGCAGCAGGTGCTATTAGTAATGGATACCTGCGCAGTTTCAGTCACGTGACATACATGACAATATGCCCGTGTCGAATGTACACGCATGCATTAAACGTGTCAAACTGTCTGTCGATTTCCCGCAAAGA
Organism: Haliotis rubra; assembly: GCF_003918875.1. Lineage (NCBI taxonomy): Eukaryota > Metazoa > Mollusca > Gastropoda > Lepetellida > Haliotidae > Haliotis > Haliotis rubra. The sequence continues at coordinate 45,726 of NW_025765393.1, read as the reverse complement.
AACTCCATCTTGTGCGTCTAGTTTCTCCTTTAATCAGTGTATGAACAGCTGCGTGTACAACGAAGTCTGTGACCTATTGGTGAGAACACTGACATCCGTTAATATGTGTTTTCCCGAATCGAAATTGATGGAAAAAGGGAAATTCACAAGCAAATGACAAAGTTTCGTTATGTATCACAAAAAGAGTCGGGTTTACATACCAAGGACACTGATAATCTAAGCCGCAAACAGTCTGCCAAATGTCAAGCAAATACATTTGAGATGGCGCACTGTGTTAACATATCTCGAGATAAAATGGTTGGGTTTTTTTGGTTTGTTTGTTTGTTGGTTGACGCAACGCTCAGCAATGTTCCAGCTGTATGGCGGCGGTCTGTAAATAATCGAGTCTAGGCCAGACAATCCAGTGATCAACATCGTGAGCATCGATCTATGCAGTTGGGATACGATGACCTGCGTCAACCAAGTCAGAAAGCCTGTCCACCCGATCCTAATAGTCGACACTTGTCGACCCCTTTTGCCACAAGCATGTGTTACTGAAGACCAATTCTTACCCGGATCTTCGCGGGTGTTGTGGTGGCTATGTAAAGGTGTAAGCTGGGGATGGCTTTGAAGGTGTTTGCTTAGGATTGGGTATTCTCGGGACGTGGCACCATGTGTCGTGTAAAAACAAAGTCTAGAAAAAAAGTGTTGACTTCGTGCGAATGGGTTACTGAGCTAATTAACGCTAGAAAATAGATTGTGATTACAAGACTTCGGGCAATACTAAAATGTGAAATTGTAAGGAAGCAAAACAAGTAATTTTGATAAATAAGACAAACACAATGGCGCTGGTGTCCCCACGGTTCAATCTGTTCCTGGTGGCCTTGTATCTTTCTTGCAGGTTGGCGTATTTTATTATTATTTTATTATCGACAAACCTCAATTTCATTCGGAATAGCTGGGTGGTTGTGTGCACTGGGAGGCTTGGTGAGGATGTCGTTGACGTTATATACAGTTGATTTACAATCCTTGATGGTACATTGCCAAGAACACCAGTCACTTCATCTTCTCTTCAGGATTCTGTAAGTGTGCCCATACACGCAGATGTATCTTCCACCTCGAGATGTCGGAAGAAATTTGTAATCTAACTGTACGTTTGCCATCGCGAAAGTGATGCATGATTTACCTCATCTTGCCAGAATTATATAGTACAATTTCTGGCCACTGATTAAACGTTTCAGTGAATTTACTCACCTATCGGTGTATACATATCGGAGTGAACATATTTTATGAAATCAATCAACACTGAAAACAATAATCATATGCATACCAGAGTTCACGAAACCTTAACAATTCCGGATAACACAGTTCACATTTTAACACTTCCCGACCAGTTAATCCCTTACAAAATCAACACATGACATCTAAGGTACACCGTCTGTCCACGTCCTGCGAATGCAAAATTTCAGGTTGTCCACGTCCTGAGAATGAACCCTTAGGGTGGCTACGTGAAGGTATAAGTTTGTGATGACTTTATGAAGCTTGGAATGGCTTTGTGAAGGCATACGCTTGGGGTAGCCTTGTGAAGGTGTAAGCTAGGACTTTCTATGTTAAGGTGTGAGTTTATAATGGCTGTCTGAAGTTTAATGCTTCTGATGTACATGTATATGTAAAGGTTGAAGCTTGAAATGGAGGTCAAGGACAGTTGCCACCCGGATAATTATCATCGGACAATTGCCACCAAAAACATAAAAAAAGAAATGTTTCTTCAACAAACTTTATTGAGTTTGACATGGTATTTCATAACAAATAACTACATATTCTGTTATATAACATGACACATTTTAAAGATCAGACACTGTTACAATAGAATTGTATTAAATAGAGCACTAGCAAATAAATGCCCATTACATTTTTCATGTACACATGTATAAAACACATTTCTTAAAGTGAGTTCATTACATCCGGATGTTGCCGTCCACACTGCACAGGTAGTTCACACACATTTTATTTAGGTAGTCATTCTCGATTGCTTGTAGTCTTTGTTGGCAGTCTCTGTATTGCTTCAGGGGTCGAGCAACAGTCATCCCTGGCAGCATCTGTATGATTGCCTGGTCAATGAAGGCGTGTTCTGGCCTCAAGACGTCCAGGAACCTCCAGATGGATGGGTGACAGCCTGACATGTTGCTTAAGGGGCGCCGGTGCCACCCTTCGTGGGGATTGTTGGTTCGGGGTAGGCAATCCAGTTTTTCTCTGGTGCTGGTTCCGGTATGGGATTGGGAAGAGTGGAAGGTGGCAACCTCTGCGTTGTGGCATCAGGGTTATCTCGACAGATTTCTTGCCGTAGAGTAGATCAATATGCGCTTCGAGTTGTCTTCTCCACCGTCAAATTGAAGGAAGGTCATTTCATAACACACCATCTCACACGGACAACCGTCTTACTTTACATATCCGCACAACCAATTACTTTATATGCCCATGCTTCTATGTGTATACAAACACACACAAGATACTTGATATAAGAAACTAAACCAACATATCTACACTTCTCATTACATATAATTATTATTATTATTCAATTCAATGACAACAGATCATACAGGAATTATATGATTCGTATAACCATATTCACAGTATCTATCTGTGCCAATGCACGAATATCAAACTGATTACAATGTTCAGTTAAAGGATGATACTATTAAATGTCCGTTCATGTCATACACACGACGGTTACACAGGAGTCAGAGATGCGTCGTCATCTGTGCCTCTGTCGCTGGATCCTCTCCAGGTGTGGTACACACTCAAGTGTAAGAAGGGTATTTGATTCAGGCGGCAACCGGTTAAATCTGTGTCCCTGTACAGCACTTCGTACTTGTCGCCGTGCTGTTTCTTCAGCTCGTTGTAGTAGAAATCGTACATCAAGTGTTTGGATAAGTCGAGGATGCTCATCCCCATGTTAACAGGCCGGTTGAATTTGATGTGACTTTTGTTCATGTGCAGCGCTGCCAAGTCGTCGTCGAATATCTTGCTTCGGTTGAACGCCGGCCTGGCTATAAGTTTCCTGAGTTTTTCTTCCTCGCTGGATCTGACTAGCTTCACGTTCACGCGTTTTCTCAAATTCTCCATCGTTTTGCCGAGTTGTTCATGAGCTTGTACATGTTTTTCTCGAAATCGCTGGTGGCTAGCTTTCGTAAATCCGTGTTCATTCTGATGTAGGGCTCGATTCACGGACTTTGATCGAACTCGAGCACCCTGTGTATTTTCATGAGCTTCATTCCCAGCGACAAGTACAACTGCAGACTGCGATAGTGAACGATGTATTTTGAGTTGTTCATCAAGTTTGGCATGAGTTTTTCGACGTTAGCCGGTTTATTGTTTCCAGCAAGTTTCGTTGATATTCAGACATCCAGTCCGGGTTCACCGTCAATCGTTCGGGAGCTAGCGGATAGCTGTTGTGCGATTCATGTGGTTCTGCGGGATAGTCCAAGTCCACTTCGGGCACATAGCCTTGTTTGAATCCAGCGCGATGCTTACACGTCAATCATCTCGGGCGAGGAAACCCATTCGAATCCCCCGGTAGGGAGATACTGACTCATGGCCCAGCCGTACAGGTTGTTGGCGTCGAGATAGAGTATGTGTTTGGTCGGTTTGCCAGGTCGTGACCGGGAACGTACTTGTTGTTGGCTTTGGCGTATCGTTTGGAGGCCATGGAAATCCTGCCTCACAAACCTTTTTTCCATGAACAGGTGCATGTCGTAATCCGTCAGTAGTTTCAGCTCCACGCCAGTGTTTCTCAACAAGGCGTCCAAAGAGAGACCGGGGGATGAGAAATACCACGCGGTCCAGGCCGTACTGTTTCGAGCACGTTTTTCTGAATATCTCAAACACGTCAGCCAGCAGCAGCACGTCGGTTTTCAAGTACAGGTAATTGCCCAGATTCTTGCAGCCCAGTTTGTCCCACACGTTAGTCGCATGCGTGTAATCGTCCTGAGAGATATTGGAATCAGTCAAGTTGCTGTAAAAGCAGTTGATGGGAGGTAATCACGTCTCGTCGAACTTGGAACAATCGTCCATGTACTCGTGGGGTAGACGCCCTTCCTCAGCAGCAGGGGTCGAGTCTCTGTGTCGGTGTATCGATTAGTGATGTCGAAGTCGTCCGGGTCGTTGGCGTTCACCAGACTGTCTAGAGACGACAGCAGGAACTGAATGCTATCGATAAATCTCAGACCATCTAACGAGAATGAGACGTATTTTTCCATGTTGTTGGGGATGCACGTTATGTTGCCGTCGACCTTTGTGATGGCCTGCATGATCAGGTGAGAATAGTAAGCGTGAAGATTGTGAAACACGACGGGGATTTTGATGGTTTTTGGATATTGATTTTGAGCTTCAAGCTGCACGCACTGTGAGCGGCACCTCTGTACTTGCCGGTGATGTGGCAGTGATCTCTCATGACATCCCCGTTAAGGGCTTCATCGCACACGTGGCAATTTTTAGCTTTCTAATGAGTTCACCAGTCGTCTTGGGTCATACACATGGGGACGATGGTGTACAACTGTTTCCTGATGATTTTCTATTCGTTTTGCAAACACGTGAGAAATCGTTCTGTCGCGTCGGGACCTCGGTAGACAACGGGAGCGTTCGTTTCCCCCGTCAAATCGAACGACCACGTAACCAAACCTGCAGGCTTTGTGTTCTTGTGTTTTATGTATGAAACTTTTTTCTGGGGACGGAGCAACGGTGTCAACAGTTTTGACAAGGTCTTCGAAGTCGGCGTAGATGGCGTAAGGCAGGGACAGTTGATGATTGTGGTTGATGAATTTCAAGACGTTGTCGTTTTCGTTAGGCATGTCTCGACAATCCTCCGGTGGGATTCCAGCAGGTCGGCTCACGTGAAGCCGTGCAGACACCTTTTGCAGAAGTGTTTCTTTTCCTTATGCTTTGATTGATCGTACAACAGTCTTTCTCGACTAGAAATAAATTGATCCTTCACACGGTTTTATCTAGGACGGGGCTTATCCTGTGCACAGTAGTTGTGTTCCCTTTGTGTCCGAAGACGTTAATAGCCTGATGGTTTTGTTTTTCCACTCGAGCAATTTGTGCGATGTGAGTAGGACTGTCTATCCTCGTAAAGTCGAAGCCGGCGTTCAATTCCTCGCCGACTTTGTCGTTGATCAGGGGTATGATGTCGTCGACGTCCATGTTTTTGTTGACGTCCAGCCTCCCGCCTTGCAGATACTTACCTATGGCGTGCATTGTCCGCACGAACCGTAGTTCGATGGGTTTGTGTTCCTCCAACAGTTCGACGAGCTCGGGTTTACTCATGCGCGAATAACCTCTGAGCCCACGATCCTTCGCTTGGAGTTTGAGCTGTTTCACCGTGGGTTGAGGAGGTTCGTCGATGATACCGAGCAATTTCAACAGCTGAGGTTTCCTCAAACGGGAGTAACCGATCACTCCGCGCTTTTTGGCAATCCTTTTCAGTTCTCGAACGGTAATCATCGTTGCTATATCAATGTGTGAAAAACTTTTTCTAAATGAAAAATAATTATATTCAGATGCGAAGTCAAATCTCTAATAGGTTGTTCGCTATAGTCAGGTGTGAAGTCAAATCTCTAATAGGATTTTTTATCGCTATGTTCGGCTGCGAATAAAAATCTCCAGTCGTTTGTTTGTGTGCGAAGTATTTCTCGCTGTTAAATGTTAGCAACACCGTCAATACGTTAGTTGTTAAACTTTCAACATGCATGTTAGATTTTTATTCTGAGCAGTCATTTGTGTTCGTTGAGATAGTCTCTTTTCATCAAGTAGATGAGATGGCCTCGTACCACATCCTCTCCGTGGGCTTTGCAACGACAATAATGGCATTTCACGCCCACGCCGCACACTTCGCACCTGTAATTCACGAAACCCTTTCGTATGGACATAATGTGTATGCCGCAATATTCGGTGGTGCATTTCCTGCCGCAGGTTTCGGTTTTTCCTAGCAGCACGTACTTGCGGTTATACGATCCATGCCTTCCCATCTTTATGTATATACACACATAAATATATTTTAGTCTAATTGTTTGGCGATCAACACGGTCGCCGCTAGACCCAGCGCCACGCAAATCAGTTCCCGGTCTTTCTGTTCATGGGAAGGTGTGTATAACTGAGAGAGGGTGGGTTCGTCGCCGAGAGGTTCGAGTCGTTTGCCGGTGAGCAGGTAGTATTCTCGCATGGCGTCGTCAACGTTCTTGAACGTTTGAACGGCGTGGTATTCGCGCAACAGTTGGTCGTTGATGAACTGTATTCTCTGCACCCGTTTTTTTTGCTTGCGTACTAGGCTTGAGCGGCTTGCAGTTTCTCCAAGGCCAAATCGTAATGTTTACGTTCCGCTTCCACTTCGATCCCGTAAGTAATGGGTATTTCAGCACGACGCTGCACATACCACAATGGTGGAGTCACAAGGTCCAGGAACACGCGTTAGAAAATGCGCCAACATAGCGATCTCCAACCTCAGGGACACAACGGATTCGACGAACCCGGAGTTGACGGCAAACTGTACGCCTTGCAACTGAAAAACAACATTGACAAACCCGTCGAACTGCTGCCCTCTACTGCCGCTGGTGGTAAGAACAACGACCTAGGCGATTTTGTCGATACCGAAGGAGCGGTCAACAACATGCGATACGGCGAGGACGCGTGGACTGTTCCACTTGGACGACGTCGAGATGACGGCCGTCTCCAGAAACACGTGGTACACTGTCATCTTCAACGACGACAACAAATGGGTATTAATGCCATCCCAAATCGACTGGAATCGCAACATCACGCTCGACTCTCCCCACGGTTTCACGGACAACAAAGATCACCACCTGACAAAGTCGGGAAAAACGGAATGCTTCTCGTGGCTTACGTCCCTACGCAAAGACGCAGCGTGATTGTCAACACGTTGAGACAAAGAGTAGCCCACATGATGTCGAGCAACCCCCGGGACGCAAAACGTGGGATTGCAGATGGTGTGGGAATTCGACAGCGTGGTAGACGTCTTGAAAAATCTGATAGCGAAATCCACGCTGTACATCCAAGTCTACCTCGGCGAACCGCCATCGGCGTGTGACGTCGTCGAAACAGTGAAAGGGATCAAACTCCGCTGGGCCAAACAACAACAATACCAAGTTTGCTCCGTTTACGTGCGGGGGAACGTTAATGCCTACAGCAGTCTACAGGGAGTCACCGTGACCGTGGAAGACACAATATCGCTCACTAAAATTTTCCTACTCGACAACATACATCTCATGGGTTTAAAGTGCACGTCCAAAGAATTATCCGATAACCAATTGAAAACCATTTCGTAATTTTGTATAAAACAACCACTTGAAAACTTGTACCCTGGAGGAGTGAGTTTACTAACTGCGAGATTATCAGAATCATCATCACGAAGCCATGTCTCTGTAATTGCTAAAATATCAAGTTTGTTGTCCAGCACCAGATTTCTGAGTGCAAGGGCCTTGTCATCTGTTGGATCGTTAGATTTTGTAGATCTGGCATTTATCAAACCCGTGTTAAAGTCATGAGTTTTATAAGTACTGGCGACACTAGAAGTTTGAGAGTTTGAGAAAATCTTATCTTTCCCGTTCACCCATCTGTTATTCTTCTCTGTGCTTCTCCGACCCCGGTGTGTTTTCTTCGCACTGCAGATGTTCAGGCTTGTCAGAGTGTGGAAAGTTTCTGCTGAAACTTTATTTGATCTACCTTTGTTGAGAGATAAACATAGTGATGGAGAATATGTTACCAATGTCATGAAAAGTAGACACAAACACAGTCTAAAGTGCTCCATTGAGAAACAAGCTGTAGGGTTGACAGACAGACAGGCAGGTTTTATTCAGTAGTTAAGGCCCAGTGGCCCAAAGTACAATTGAAGATGCACAATTTCAACTATTGGTCACGTGACATGAAGCTATGTTTTTACATGCGATTTACGGATGGACATCAAATGTTTTTTGAAAATGGCAACAGATTTGAGAATATCAGGATTATCAGAATTACGTGCATTATGTATCGTGTGTAGGGTATCATTAGAACATTTTAAATACACTTTTAGGCAGGCAGAGAAGGCATCACAGACTAATAATAAATGGTGTTCGTCTTCAGTTTTACCAGAAGAACAATAAGAACATAATAAATCTTCCAGTGTATTATCTTTTTTAAAAAGTTGTATTTTTAAGGCATGTAGAGAGATTCTAAACTTACAACAAATTCTTAAAGGTCACATGCAACCAAAAAATCAAACATAATTATCACTTATTCATGACATATAATATACATTGCTGGTTATGAAAAACATATAAACAAAATTATAAGCGTACAATCGCAAATCAAAAGTGCAATATTGTTGTACTTGGGTTTACTTCCCAAGAAACGAAGCAGCCGGGATACCGAACCCAGTCAGAGCGGGTGCACTCAAGTGTAACGGCTGGTTCATTTGCAGATGCCCTCACGGCTCATTGTGTGTGTATATATAGAGATGTTGGGTTTTGTAAATACATGCTCATTTTTTGTGTATAACATTTTGCAATCAACAGACATCATAACATGTCATGTGTTCAAGTATCACACCTGCCTGTCTGTGTAATTACATAATGTGACAGAGACCGACCGGGCCATAAATCAATGCATTTTGTTTATGGTGTATAGCCTGATTGGTGTTAAGTTCAAATTGCATGTGGTCAGTGATAGCAGCTGTGTATTGAATATTGTCATTAGCAGACAGGCAGGCAGACACACAGGTGTCAATAAAACAAGACATTGAGTTTTGTCTCTGACAACGACATATCTATATTACAGTTAGAAATTGTGTCAACGCTAAATAATAACATTGCTTTTAAGTATCGAACTGAGAAAGTGACTCTGTATCAAGTACGTGTGGTGAAATAGACAAATGAAATGATATAAACAGTTAATTTTCTGTCATAACATATAAAAAGCTCGCGCCTGTGAGATATCAACAAAACATTAGAAAAATAGCTCACACCAAAGCCTTCACCGAATATTCACCGGACAACCTGCTTCCAAGCTGTGCGAACCTATTTCACTGCGCACGTGCTATGAGCGCAGTCCAGCTGTTGAAACCAGTTTTCCCCCGAAAAGTCGGGGGAAAATTAGTGAAACGTTTGAACTCCGATTTCGCGCGGTTTTTTTCATCGCGTTATTTTTCAACTTTATAAGTTGAATTTGCATTTTTGACGATTTGTTTCGGTAAGTCCATACTGAAAGGTATCAGAATCTGCAAAGTTGTGTTTTACGTTGCATGTGACCCTTAAAGGGACTGATATATTTTTCAAGTCCAAACATCGATTTATATTGTGAATAATGACTAAGAAAACTGGGCGAATTTACTGATGCGTACCAATTCTGAACATCAACGTATTTTATTCATTGTTTAAATGTTGACAAAAATACTTTTATATAACCAACATCTTGCTTAAACCAAACATAAGAAAACCCACTTAAAAATAACATATTTCTCACATCTGAAGCCCGTGTATGTTGTCCACAATTATCTAGTGATAACAATAGTTGATAGCTTTGGTGGGGATATCGATAATCAGGCATTCTTATAAGTTTAATCCAGTATCTAATAACTCTCATTTGACTCTCAATATGCATGCTATTACGTCCTGTTTCACCAAGTAAGGCTTTATTGGAAGCAAATTTACCTACTGTAAGAAATCTTTTAATATATGATGCATGGACATTTTAAATGGTACGTGACTTACCTGTGCAGGTAGAAGTCTTTACTGCTCGGCACATAAAGATGCAATTTATGGTCGAATATCAGCTTGCGACAGCAATTTAATGGTGCGGAGTGTTGCATGAAAGTGTGAAGGTACCGTGAAGCCGACATAGGTGTATGTATATTTTTTGCACGATACACATTTCACATTTGAGGAGGAAAAAGACATATGTGGGGCTATGATGTTATTTTTAACTATCAATCTGGAGGTGTAGCTCTACTACTGAACTGTAATATAGAGTATAAGATACACCATGTATGTAAGGATGACTCCGGTAATATAGAGTATAAGATACAAACATATATAAGGATGACTCCGGTAATATAGAGCATAAGATACATCATGTATATAAGGATGACTCCTGTAATATAGAGTAAAAGATACATCATGTATATAAGGATGACTCCTGTAATATAGAGTATAACATACATCATGTATATATATGGATGACTCCGGTAATATAGAGTATAAGATACATCATGTATATAAGGATGACACAGCGTTTCTGGGTTAGTTTTTGCCCCTTCTTCAGGTGAATAATAGTGATAGTGCACATGTACAGTACAGTATGTAAATAGATGTACAGGAAGCCAGATATGTACATCTATATATATATATATATATATATATATATATATATATATAATATTATTGTGTGTGTGTGTGTGTGTGTGTGTGTGTGTGTGTGTGTATATATATATATATATATATATATATACTATCCTGTTCACTATCACCATTATTCACCTGGAGAAGGGGCAAGAACCCTAAGCCCAGAAACGTGAAAAATAAACCAGAAGTTGTTTTCCATAAGATTTGTCTTGTATATAAAATATAGTCAGGGTTTCACTATTGACGACCAAAAATTATTTAATTCCATAATATGCAGATGATATAGAAGTTTAGGATGGTTCTAAGAAGAGATCCTTCAGAATTGCTACCCACATTCACTCTTGAAACTTTGGGCAGATATTTCTGGATTAAGAATAAACTTTGATAAATCACAAGTCATCTGGATAGGCGTCCCACAAAATAAGTAACATCAAATTTAGATCAGACTTAAACACTGGAAACCTATAAACTTCTAGGTATAACATGTTCTACTAATTGTGATAAAATGATTAAACTGAACCTGGAAAGCAAACTCTTTGAAATCAGACAAACTATTACGAGATTGATGTAGAAAGAATTCTAACAACATTAGGCAAAATTGCAGCTTGTGAAATCAAATCAATGCTCATTTCAAACTCAATTTCCTTTTCCTTACACTCCCAAATTCCCCATAATAATTCCCTAGAAAGATAAATAATATTCCTTTTTAGGTGTTTATGGGATAATAAACCAGACAAAACAGAGTGAACAGTTGTTTGTGGACCTATTTCCGAAGGGGGCTTGGTATAATAGATTTTTGTTGACTCTATGAACATAATTTGGATGAAGAAACTACTAAATGTTGATTTTGAAAAAAGAAATGGTAAAGCATTAATGACTAATATAAATCCAGACTTTTCTAACATACTCCTTCTTGGAAGTGAGGGGCGGTGGGGGTAGCCTAGTGGTTAAAGCGTTGGCTCGTCACGCGCCGAGACCCGGAGTTCGATTCCCACATGGGCACAATGTGTTAAAATAGCCCATTTCTGGTGTCCCCCGCCGTGATATTGCTGGAATATTGCTAAAAGCGGCGTAAAACTAAACTCAGTCAGTCAGTCAGTCTTGGAAGTGATGTTCCCCTAAAGCTTGATAGAAAAACACAAAACCACTTTTTGGAAAAATGTTTTGTGCCTTTTCTAAATATGGCAAGAACATAAAACCAACTAAATATGAAGAGCTCCTAAGAGAACCCCTGCTATACAACCAAAATATTATTATAAATGGCAAATCATCCCATAACTTCAAAACTTCTATTTTAATAATATACACAGCATATACATTTGCTTGCTAAAAAGCATTGATGGAAGTAAGTTGATGACATTACAACAATTTCCGAAATAGGTACTTTTACTATACATTTCCTAATTTTTTATGGCATTATAGAGATCTGTTAATAACTGCCTAATACACTTAGGCATTGATAAATAATAAACAATACAAATATATATACTAGGCGTCATTAATAAAAGGGTCAAGTGATACCATTTATTACAGAATGTATCGGACGTTAAAATAACTTCAGAATGACGTTTCAACGGCATGATGTGTTTTCATTACTGTTAAGAAGGTTTGTAAAACATTCAGTTGTATATATTTCAACTTTTAAAATAGTGTTACCAATAGCTTGACCTTTTTTATTAATGACGCCGAATATATATTACCTTTTTTGTTTCATGTAAAGAAAGGCTCAAAAGAAATACTACTATATAATAACTCAAACTGATGATGATTTAACAGTCACTGAAAAGTGGGAAGAGGAACTTTTAATCAATATGAACTGGCCTTGCCTATTTATTAGAGCACACAAAACTGCTCAGACCTTAAGCTTAAATGGTTCCAGCTCAGATTACACAACAGAATTCTACATGTTAATGCTTAATTGATTAAGATGCATATTGTTGACAACTGCTTGCACTTTCTGTCTAAGGCAAGAATCTATCCAGCATCTGTTTGGGGACTGTCAGGGTAAAGTAAATCTTTTGGAAAGATTTTCCCAATGGATTGAATCCAAGTGTCTACATACTGGTGAGATAAAATCTTACTTTACACTAGTCCTTTTGCCTTTTCTCTCAAAGTATCCAAACTGATGATATTTTTTAATGCTTTTGCTAGCACAATTTCACCTCCTACAGATGCAAAATGCAAAATTACCTACAATTACCTACATAAAACATTTATGTAGGTAATTTATGGAAATATTATATAAAACTTTATTCAAACTGAGGTTAAATTACTATTCTTCTGTGACCCGTGAAGATCAGGTTAGCATTGGTCTTCATCAACCCATGCTTGGCGTGAGGTCAGGTTCATTTACTTGGTTGAGACATGTCATAACATATTGATTAATGATCATACTTCTGATCACTGAATTGTCTTGTACGGACTCGATTATTTACAGGCCGCCGCCATATACCCACTGGTATATTGCTTTGGTGTGGTTAGAGGTAAACATCGACAAGAAGAAAGAGTACTGCAATTGATCAGATGTCAAAGTTATTGGTACATGTATAGCTGTGTGTTAAAGTTCAAATATAATGAATACAAGACTTGTTCTTTACCGTACACAGTGGAATCTCTGCTTCTATACAAAGTGGCAATTAAAATTAATAACTGGATACTCCGGTCAACCGAACACTTCACTGTCTATTGATTTGTTTAGAAGCTGCCGTCACATGACATCATTACTCCTGTGTTGCGTCTGCTGGAAATGCTTACTTTTAAACCAACTCACAATAGAGATGGCGGGTGCTACCGGTAAGGGCAGGACATGATTACCCTTTCAGAGAAAAACTGATGTCATCACTGATAGTCGGGGGTCTATATCATTTAGTTCCCTTAACCTATTGTCACACCAAATTAGATGATGTTTCATTGCTATCAGTTCTTTATGTCTTCCCATTAAGATGGCTCCAAGTCTTCTCTTCTTACATTTCTTCTGGGATGACTATTCCTTTCTGACCACGATATATTTAAACTTCAAATCGTCTTTAAATATTTCGGGGTTCATCATGAAAATACGTTTCTTCACGTCGTCGTACAGCCCATCAACTATCTGCTCCTTCTCCTCCAGTGATCAGGAATCTGAAAGACCATTCATGAAGATGCTGTTGCTCCAGTTCCTGTGAGCGGAAACGTACATCCTGGCAAACTCCTCCCTATCATCAATTCCTTCTTTCTCTTTCTTCTCTCTCCAATTGTTGTAAAATACATCAGGGGTTCACTACAGCTTCAGCTGACAAGAGGATTAATCCGACCTTGAGCAGTTGACGTTTTGTTATCGAATAGCCTTGTCATCTGCTCCATGTTATGCAAACAAAGGACAAATTTGTATTGACGAGACTCTTCTTTTTGTGATCTTCCCAGTTCCACTGTATTCCTTCCAAATCTCAGTCAATAGTCCTATAAACGACTCCAGAAGGTATCTATCACCAGCGTTTCTGTCCTCAAACTCAGCGCAGGTTATCTACGACAAGTAAAGCCTCCCCGTTTCAGTTCTCTACTTCTTCTCAGTAAAAAGGTCTCCCAGTCCAACTCCGGCTTGCTTGTTTAGTGCAGCCGTCTCCCCAATTACTACTCTTGGCATCTTTGTAAAATCAAGGTCCTTGAAGGTGGTTGGAGTCCTTGACAACCAATGGACAGACGTCATTGACATCATAGAAATGCATTGAGTTTGAAGGTACACACTGCTTGTAGAAGTTTGTCACTGGAAGCAAGAACATAGACATTGTCCATTTCAGGAGGTAGGACGGCGGATCAGGGATGATTCCTGACATACGTTTGAAGAGGGAATTGAAATCATTCATTTCCAAGACTTCATAAATAACCTGGAACTGGGTGTTGGGGGCCATGATGGTCTTTCAGAGTTGCCAACAACTCACCGAAAATGGCCATGGCAGTAGAACCATCAGCTGCACCATAGTCGGCAATGTTGAAAACCGAGTCCTTGTCAGTGAAGGGAATGGTTTTGGCCAAGCTGAGAATCGTTTCTCGTACTGGTTTGACATATCCAACTTTTTGTTTTCCGAGTGTTGATCCATAATTTCCGTCACCTTTTTTTTTTCGATATGGGCGATATGCTTTAGAAATATGTTCATAGTATCTCACTGATACAGCTGTAAATCTCATGTTAATGCGTAGATGTCTTCTGATTTCCTGAATAGAGTATTCTGATGGACATTGTTGACACAGTGGGATTTGTTTCTAATTATAGAGGGGTCGCATGCAATCCCGTTGTGGAATTGTGGCCTGAAAAAAGACAAAATCATATATTCAGTAACAGGTTTTACGATCACCCCTGTCTAGCACCCTTATCTACACATTCATACCATTCTGATTATTGTTGAGAATACCAAGATTAATAACAATATAATAACCTTGACCTTATAGTAACCTTTTTAGGGTTTATATTTGGTCTAGGATAATTATAATACCTAGAATTTGTTCTCGAGGGAATTGGCTTGGGACCGCAACACCTTCAAATAACCAAGAGAAGCATCGATTAGTGGCCAGTCTTTATTCGGTGCATTTCATGGAGTCAAATTATATAAAACATCAGCATTATTTCAAACTTGGACGAATTAATACATAATACTGAAAATCATGTGAATTAATAATTATATAAACCTTACTGACAATATACCTTGCAATAAACAATTGCCAAGTTACACGGAAGTGAGGACACTTCATATTATATTGGAAACATAACACACGTGATGTTGCGCAGCTGAGGAAATATGCGTAGAGAATGATAGAGGTAACTGTTTAGTAAGACACGTAGTACATGTGCTATCAATTGCTAAAATAATCTCCCTATGGAGTCGTAAAAATGATAGGCGTTACTTTGCTACATCCAACAAGAATACAACCTAAGCAGAATAATAAAAATACACAAATAATATAAATGTTCAGTCTGCTAGTTGAATCCCATATGACCACATCTGAATATCTAGACTGTTGCGAATTACTACAGATCATCATATGCCGAACGGCATGTTATTGAATAAGAGGTACACATATACATGCTTAAAAGCTTTACAAATTACTGAGGGCAGCAATATGTGAGCAACAGAATGAAACAACAAGGTTTATGTATTGCGCTCAGTAGTTTTGCGTGTACCGTATTGTAACCTCACAAAATATGTACATTATTTTTTCACATTGGTTGATGAAAGGTAGCATGGAACATTTAGGAGTTAAACACATATAATAATGAATTTAGAAATACATTCCTGACATTCACTTTCATCGTAAACACGCAATAAAATATACAACACGTGCGCAAGAATTGCTTTGCTTCCACGAGCCCGATCATATGTAATTGTGATTTACTGAACCTATAATATGTCTTAACGTTACTACATTATACTGTAAACTATTTGATGTAAAATTGTTAGATTGGTTCTACATGGTCTGACACAACTATGATACAGATATTCCTTTGTTGTACTTATTCAATACTTCATAGTTTAAATGGTGATATTGGCATAAACTAACAGTATGGAATGTAATAGAAAACAGAGAAAATATGAACATAATTTAAGAACATACAATGAATGAACTGAACATGGCTTACCTTCAAATAACCAAAGAGAAGCATTGATTAGTGGCCAGTCTTTATTCGGTGCATTTCATGGTGAAATACGATTAAAAAGCCGTTATATATACCACCGATGCTCTCAGAGTTCGTGATATGGTCAGCGCGTTCAATGGTCACTTCTTTAAAGCAATACTTACAAATGCTGCTAATCTACACTGCTGACTATCTAAAATCTTAAGACTACCTCGTAGCTTTGAACGGCTTGAGAGTGCTGAGATACCCAAAATTATCTAACAGTTTTTCTCGAGAGGCGTTATTATCGTAGAGTAATGTTTACTTCTCTTTCCGGACATGTCGTCTCAAAGCAGTACATAAGGCCTAATCAAAGAAAACTTGGGAATGAAGACGAGCGTATATCGATACTGACAGATTATAGACTTGGAGGCGGACCATGCATGTAGTCTTAAAGAAGCAACACATAATGCTAATTATCTTACAACTTGGAAAATGAAGATCAACGCTAACTGAGACAGCGTTTAGTATTCTCGTTATTGAATAAAATATACAAAATGTGCTGTTTAGTCCTATTTTATAAAGTCACAATTATCTATATAAGATTGAGGAGAAATATGACGTATTTTTAGAACTATGATATATACCCTGGGCGTCGTGGAACTTTTTGTCCTCAAAAGCTTTTATGTTGAGGACAGTATACAATTTTTCAAAATACAATGAAACAAAATAAAGGAATGAATACAAAGAAAACCAATCACATCAAATATCAGATATATAAATGATTACTCAACATAATAGATACACAATATAATGTAATTGCTCAGATGCAATGCCCACACATAAATGTATCTACAACATGTCACGTGTCTGACCAAGGACCTGATACAAACTGTTGTGGACTTGAAGAATATGACGTATTTTAGAACTATGATAACAACAAAAGGAACGATTATATTAAATGATACGATGTCGGTATAAAAAATTGCGTTTAGAGGCACTGCGCTGTTCAAAATATTCGTTTTGAAATAATAAGCTGATTAAGAATATCACTGTCAAATTTTATTTCTATGATTGCCAATAAATTTGAGCAACACAAACAGTTGCAACAGACTGGTTTACTGTTTACACTTATCGTAATATAACACCTCAACAAGGAGCACTCTAAGTCCAGTTTCAACACAGTGGTAAATTCCTTTCGCAACTGACACTACTCATGTTTCTAGCTTTTATTTACGGCGAGTGAGTGAGTTAATGTTTAACGTCACATCAAGCAATATCTCCTAGCCATATCGTGACGAGAACATTTTAATTTATATCAATATAAAAAATAATAGGAAATTGAGAACATAAAAACCTGTCAGCGAAGGACAGTAAAACTACTAGAATATCACAGCCCTTAATTTAAAAACTAGCGCTATCATAAAATATATCACTATACACAACAATACAATATAAAAACCTGGCTATAGATCACCAGCAACTGAAGGCTGATCACCATACCAGGGACCCCCTTTGTGTACAGGTTCAATGCACAACTATCCAACCTCAGTAGGTGACCTGGTATTCCCAAATTGTACCTTCTAAACGAGGTGTCAGAAAGACTTTTAGCTGCATGGAGGAAACGTAATCCAATAACCCTTACACACTCCCTCGCGCTCGGTAACCCATTGTAAAGCGCCCGACGCTGTCACCAGTTTGCACATTTTAACCATGTTAAACAGATCATGTATACCTGATCTTTGCGATACTATTGTGCTTACACAATGCAGAGAAGTTTCTACAAGTATTACGGCATTTAACATTATAACACCATCAGATTTAACTACCTTTGTTTGTCCAACACTAATCTTAACCCAAGCTGCGATTCATTTCAAATTTTCCATCTGAACAATATGCAATTTGAAAAAGCATACAATTACAATCTTTTGGTCAGACTACCCGTGTCATCAATATATAGAGACGCTTGTATGCAATTAAAGCTTCCGTCACGCAATTTCATTATTTTAGTCAGCGCTTCAGATTTCAGTATTGGAGTAACAGCTTGGTAACAGTCAGCAGTGGTACCACGCTTTATTTATTAACATTTTAACAGCACACCTCGCAATTCCTTTTCAATTATAGCTCAACCAAACTGTTGTATTCTATCTGCTTCATATATCACCTAGACTTGGAAAGCAATAGCACTGTTATAAATGTTGCATAGAATTTACATTTAAAATATATTAAATATTGAAAACATGGGGAGTGTAAAAAGCTGTCTGGGTGGCAACAGTGTTCATATTTCTATGTGTGTATTGGTTTTGTTTGCATGAAGCTATTCCGCACATATGGCCTCTCTTGATCAGTAGCGGTCATTGACAACAGTGAAATACTGAATAGATGAACTATGCTTTTATCTGAACAACATTGTGCGAATAGACACACACACACACTCCACGCACGCACGCACACACACACACACATACACTTTCTCTTTCATCAAGATGCAATAATGTTGTTTTAGAAACATAATCAATAATAAACAATAAAATCGAACTTACATTCACCAGGCGATGTTTCCTTGCATGCAGCAGTTCGTCACCAGCTCAAGTCTGCTCAAGTTTACGCGATATGCGCAGACCCTATATTAGTATTTGATAGCTGCGCAGTTTCAGTCACGTGACGTACATGTCAAGGGAGTTGCACGATTATCTGTGACAATAGGCCCGTGTCGAATGTAAACTGCAACATTCAACTCCTGAAACTGTTTGTTTCCAACAGAACCCTAGATCTTGTGTGTGTCTAATCTAGAGAAACCTTTATCTGTTCATCAGTGTATGACAATCTGCATATACTGCAAATGTCTGTGATATGTTTGTGGATTTCTTTACTTCTATCATAGTTCTGAAATACGTAAATTTTTCCTCAATCTTGTATACATAATTCTGAAATAGAACTAAACAGCAGCACATTTTGTTATTATCCCCAAGTCGCGCGTTTAGCGAGAAGCGGTGGATATAGTATTATTTAGCTCCGTACGTACGAATTGAAATATCTTAAGAACCGTTCCCTAGATTCTTTTTTATATTTGGTACCTAGGTTCATCACAGTATATAAGAAAGATCCAAGTAAAGTGACCTTGACCTTCATGTCAAAGGTCACAAGGACTTTAACGTTTTACCTGCATGTTAAACTATCTTCATATCACCTGGTGACCTTTGAGGATCATCAACAACTCACGGAATAGAATAGAATAACCGGAGGGCCAGTTTGGGGAATTTGTTCGAGAAGACAAGAACTTTTGTTTCACTACATCCCTCTTACTCGTTAATAAATGCATAACAAATAGAACACGAAATAGAACTTATGTCGCTTAGAGAAAATGAGCCGCTGACTGAACAAAACATCCAGCTAGATACCATATCCCGCAGACCCCAGAATATCAAATTGATCATTTTTGCCCTCAGCAGCCTTTGCAGCTGCAATGCACAGACACAGAGACAGTCATCAAGATACGCTCTACCTCACCGAGTTTGTGTAATACAACACCTTAACAATAAACTCTCCCAAACGCAATATCGACACAGCAGGAAAATCCTTTCGTAACTGACACTAACTTGAATATTTAAATGTTAAAAATGAACCATGCTCATGTCTGCATAATCTTTCTCTGATTGACGATGGCAACTTCATTTCAAATATATATTATTTACATTTACAACACATGGCACTAGCAAACTTAACCCCAGCAAAGATGATTGAGATTCATTATGATTTTGATTAGAAAACATCATGTTCCGTGTGTTCATAGTTCGTCACATGGAGAAACATCAACATTCATCGCAAGCTTACACCTTCACACTGCCTCCCAGGGTAAACATACATGTAAAACAATTAGCAAACTTTGCAGGGGCTCCAGAAGAGCATCATGTTTGACAGCATAACTGGCGTGGGTCACTACAAGCACAGAAGAAATGCACGTTGAATGCTTTATCACAGTTTGGCATATATGCCATATAAACAGTTATCGCGAGTGATTATGTATTTACAGAGGATCATAATGTAAAGTGTAAATTTTATTTGCTGTTGTAAAGGCACGGGATGCATCCAACTTTTCACAAACCTGGAGCCAATTGAGCTGATTTAAGAAAGTGGGCCAACACCTATCTGAACAAGGGCCAACATGTTTTATGATTTTGAATAAGAGAATGACCTCACTATTTGAGTAATTACTAAAGTAGTATTCATGAGTGTTATTTTTGTTGATGGTATATATCGCAACGTTATTTGGTGAAATGTGGGGACTGACACTTTTTCTGTGACTTTGCAATGTAAACTGATCACGGGATAAATATAATCTAAACTGGACACTCATAAATGAAGATGTAGTTTTTCGGGTCTTTGACAAACAGTCTGTGAGCTGAATGTTGTAGTGTGCATTCGACACTGGCCTATTGTCATGATAAACTTTTAACTTGACGTGTGTATCACGTGACTGCAACTGCGCAGATATCAATTACTAATGGCTGTTAGCGGGGAATTCACTTACAGTTTGAGATGTTGAATGACCCAGAGTACATGAGACGCGGGCCTGTTGTGACACACACACCAGCAACTCTCTGACATGGGTGTCACGTGACTGCAAGGGGCAGTAATCAATTACTGATGGCGTCTTTTGCATATCCTATACCTCGTGCGACTTGAGCTGGTGACGAACTGTAACATGCACGGAAATATCATCTGGTGAATGTAAGAACGCTTTCAATTCATATTACTCATTATGTTTCTAAAATGACAGCCTTACGGGTGACGGGAAGTTGGATGGCAACGGTATACGAAAGGTTTGAACTATAGTTTGTGTTGTATACCGGAATGCATGCTTTAATCATTTCGTTACTTTCTTTCTGTCATCATATTTTCATTGCCTTTCATCAATCTGATTGAAATATACACATCTCTATACATTAACACACACCCGGGGACCGCCTCCGTGGTGTAGTGGCTAGAGCATCCGCCCGCAGTGTGGTAGGTCGCGGGTTCGATCCCCGACCGCGTCATACCAAGGACGTTAAAATATGGTTCTTGTTGGTCCCTGCCTGGCGCTCGGCAATAATGGATACAACAAGGGACTGGTCGGCTCGGAGTCAGTATAATGTGTCTGAGTGGGGTATTCGTATGCTTCACTGCGGCATGGTATCTCAGTGAGCTAGCACTATAAAACCAGCTTCAGTCTGGTCTAGGTACAAGCAGCCGCAAATTAGTAACAAATGTGTAGTGTTTGCATTCTTTGAAACAGTGTGTAAACTTGCAAGTATTTGTGCGTGTGTACGTGTGCAAGTCCCTTTAAAATGGTGTCCCTGCGTTATGTATCATGGTACCCATCACCATGTATGTATCATAGTACCACGCATCATCCATGTATGTATCATAGGTACCCATCACCATGTATGTATCATAGTACCCATCACCATGTATGTATCATAGTACCCATCACCATGTATGTATCATAGTACCCATCACCATGTATGTATCATAGTACCCATCACCATGTATGTATCGTAGTATCACCATGTATGTAATCATAGTAACCATGTATGTATGTATCATAGTACCCATCACCATGTATGTATCATAGTACCCATCACCATGTATGTATCATAGTACCCATCACCATGTATGTATCATAGTACCCATCACCATCGCTATAGTACCCATCACCATGTATGTATCATAGTACCCATCTCCATGTATGTATCATAGTACACCATCACCATGTATGTATCATAGTACTCCATCACCATGTATGTATCATAGTACCCATCCATATATAATATCCTTCCACTCCATATATATATCCACCATATATATATCCATCCATTCCATAGGTATCCATCTCCATATATCCATATTTATCATCTCCATTATATATCTTAGTTTCCATATATATATATACCATATAATCCTTCCATGTATATATATCCATATTATCCTTCCCTCATATCCATATATCCATATATCCATTCCATATCCAATCCATCCACCATCCATATATATATCCATCCTTCCATATATATATCCATTCCTTCCATATATATATCCTTTCCATATATCCATATATATATCCATATTTTATATCCATCTATATATATATATCCTCCACTCCTCCATATTCCATATTATCCTTCCATTATCCTGTCCATATATATATCCATTCCATTCCACCATATTTTCTTCCATCTCCATATCCTCCCTTCCATACTATATCCTTCCCTTCCTATATATATCCTTTCATTTATATATTCCTTTCCATATATATCCATTCCTCCATATATATATATCCATATTACCATCTCCATATATATTCCTCCATTCTATATATCCCATATTTTATCCTCCATATTATATCCATCCTCCTATATTATTTATCCATATTCCATATATATTCCTTTTTGCATCCTTCCTCCTTATCCATATATCCATCCATCCTTATTCCATATATATTCATATCCATATATTTATCCTTCCACCACCATATATCCTATCCATCATATGCTATCCATATATATTTCCTCCATATATGTATCCCTCCATATCCATCCTTCCATATGTGTCATGTGTCCTTGTGTCCATGTGTCCTGTGTGTCCTTGTATGTGTGTCCACCATGTGTGTCCATGTGTCTGTCATGTATGTCCATGTCCATGTGTCCATCTGTTCCATCATTGTCCATGTGTGTATCCATGTGTGTCCACCTGTGTGTGTGTGTGTCCATGTCCTGTGTGTCCATGTGTGTGTCCTTGTGTGTCCATGTCCATGTGTCCTGTGTCCATGTGTGTCCATGTGTGTGTCCATGTGTCCATGTGTGTCCATGTCCTGTGTCCATGTGTGTGTGTCATGTGTCCATGTGTGTGTGTGTGTGTCATGTGTGTGTCATCTGTGTGTCCATGTGTCCATGTGTGTGTGCATGTCCATGTGTGTGTGTCTGTGTCCATGTCATGTGTGTGTCATGTGCATGTGTGTGTCATGTGTCACATGTGTGTGTGTCATGTGTGTGTGTGGTGCATGTGTGTGTGGATGTCCATCCATGTGTGTGTCATGGGTTGTGTGTCATGGTCATCATGTGTGTGTCATGGTACACATCACCATGTATGTGTCATGGTGCATCACCATGTGTGTGTCATGGTCCTTGTCATCATGTGTGTGTCATGGTGTGTGTGTCATGGTCCATGTGTGTGTCATGGTGCCATCATGTCATGGTGCCATGTGTGTGTGTCATGGTGCCCATCACCATGTGTGTGTCATGGTGCATCTCACATGTGTGTCATGGTGCATCCTCCATGTGTGTGTCATGGTTCATCCATGTGTGTCATAGTGCCCATCACCATGTGTGTGTCATAGTACCCATCACCATGTGTATGTATCATGGTACCATCTCCATGTATGTATCATGAGTACACATCACTATGTATGTATCATGAGTGCCCATCTCCATGTATGTATCATGAGTACCATCTCCATGTATGTATCATCATGGTACATATCATAGTACACATCACTATGTATGTATCATAGTACACATCATCATGTGTGTCATGTATCATGGTATCATAGTACCATCTCCATGTATGTATCATAGTACACATCACTATGTATGTATCATAGTACCATCTCCATGTATGTATCATAGTACACATCACCATGTATGTATCATAGTACACATCACCATGTATGTATCATGGTACACATCATCATGATGTATGTATCATATTGTACCCATCTCACATGTATGTATCATAGTACACATCACCATGTATGTATCATAGTACCATCTCACCATGTATGTATCATAGTACCATCATCCATGTCACTATGTATGTATCATAGTACACATCTCCATGTATGTATCATAGTACACATCACTATGTATGTATCATAGTACCCATCTCCATGTATGTATCATAGTACCATCACCATGTATGTATCATGGTCACTATGTATGTATCATCACCACTGTATGTATGTATCATAGTACCCTCTGGGGGTGTATCATGGTACAGATCACTATGTATGTATGAGTACCATCAGGGGAGGTGGGATGTATAGCCTGGGTGTGGGGTGTTTGGGTGGGGGTAGGGGTGGAGTGTGAAGTGGGGGTGGAGGTGTAAGGGGGTGGGGGAATGAGAGAAGGAGGGAATGTGTTGTTTGTTCTCGGCCCGTTGGTATCATGGTGGTTCCATTCTCAGTGGTTAGCCTGAACCCAGCTCGTGGTCATCTAAGTCTGCGACCTGCAGGCACCTGTTGTCTATCATGTTTTCTAGGATTTCAGAGCCAGACATCTTCCACCTAAAATGCAAAAACACAAAAGTTAGAAAATGTTGGTTTACCTGGTAACACTTAGAAATGAAATGGTTTGATTTTAATGGTGTGATACAATATATAATATTTTTATGTAACAGTAAAATTAACAGTAAATATACTTACATTTGCCACTGGAACTAAAGGCAGATGAGGGCAGCGTCGGATGAACTTGGTAACATCCACGTTGTTCTTGTAGTCTCTTTGGGGCCACACACAATGGGAAAAATGAAAGTAACATCCTTTTCAGGCGGCAAACTCGCGGAACTATGCCTGGGCCATTGTGAAAATGATACTACCAGTTGAAACTTGATAGTATTTATACAATATGTAACACATGTAAATGTACTGTATGGTACTGATTGAGCGAACAAATTAATCAGTTTCACTCACATTGATTGAGTGAACACATTAATCAGTACCATTATAATCTCAGTGAGCTAAACTCAGTAAATGAACTCAGTAAACTCAAATCATATTTCACAACATAGTTCAGACTTTTACAGCACCCAGTGACTTAACCCCTCATAACAACACCAACACAACAATCAAGGAGATACTACTGCAACAACAAACTTCTACTTACGGGAATACCTCACCTGGAATATTGCTGAGTGCGGCGTTAAACAACAAACAAAACATAACCAAATTGGATCCTTGTCGACAGGTACTGTTTTTATTCTTCCTGATGTTGTTTCAGGTCAAACAGGATATACATTTTTCGCTGGCGTGCACAGTTACAAAGTGGCCTTCACGTCGTCAGCGGGTGGACCTTCTGACGTGTTTCTTTTAACGATGAATAATCGAGACCTTTTTTATGATCAGATCGACATCAAGTTCTGTAGTGAATTCTGTTCATTGTTGAAGTCATGACACGGGCAGCGACAATCACAGGGTGGCTCTTCACGATAGGACTTATTTCAGTCGGTAAGTTATCTATTGTGACATAACAACGAGTTGCGTTTTCGCGACCATGACCTCTACTCTGTTTCACCAAGTATACGATTATGATGAAGAACGTGTTCCTCATACCAAATAACATATTTTTCGCTTTTGATAATACTCGAATTATTTGTTCACTTTTTTTGTCATGTTCCCCATTTTTCGTTGACAATGTTCACACGCAGGATTGTTATCAAGTCGATGACACTTACCAGCTAGGTCGCCAGGTTTCATAACCAGTCCGGCGAGTGACTGCAGTGGAACACTTGTTAAAGCTTGACGCCTGTCTTACACGGAAGTACGGCGGCTGTACCTAATGACCTGCTGTAACTCACTGACAGTGTAGAAGGGCAAGAAGCTAGGTCATTCTCTTAGGTCATACAGAGAAGCCCAACCTTAGTCTAAGGTTCGTGGAGTCGAGTCCAGATATTTGGGCAATTACCTTAGCGTGAAACGTAAGGTTGAGTTGTTCGTAGGCAGTTGTATCAATAACCAAGCGTGTTTAAAACAGATAGGACTAGTCTTCCTCCCGGCAGTATATTGATTTATTTTTGTTTTTCTCCTTAAACTTCCATAGTTCTCCTCCTCTAATGAAGTTCCAACACCCCCACCACCACGCCCCACCACGTGTTTCCCTTGCTCCGCTTTGTGCAAGATATTGCACATGAAAAAGCGCAATACAAAGTAACTAATATTATCATCATTAGCGTGAATGCTCATAGCATGAACGCTGCGCTGTCGATATTAATATATTCATATTAATCGACTTACGCATGCGCTGTCAAATTATGCGCTGAAGAACATAACCATTAACATTTTTGTGAAAATATCCGCTTATACTATTAGCCTGCGGGCATGTGGGTGTCGGTAGGTGTGGGGGTAGGGTAGGTGTAGGTGTGGGGGCAGGGTAGGTTTGGGTGTGGGTAGGTGTGGGCGTAGGGTAGGTGTAGGAGTGGGGGTAGGGTAGGGTAGGGTTGTGGGTGCAGGGTGCCAGGGTAGGTGTGGGTGTAGGTAGGTGTAGGGGTAGGGTAGGTGTAGGTGTGGGGGTAGGGTAGAGGTGGTGGGTGTGGGGGTAGGGTAGGGTAGGTGTGGGGGTAGGGGTGTGGGGGTAGGGTAGGTGCGGGTGTGGGTAGGTGTGAGGTAGGGTAGGTGTGGGGGTAGGAGTAGGTGTAGGTGTGGGGGTATGGTAGGTGTAGTGTAGGGTAATGTAGGTGTGGGGGTGGGGGTAGGGTGGGTGTAGAGGGTAGGGTAGGTGTAGGTGTTGGGGGTAGGGTAGGTGTAGGTGTGGGGTAGTAGGGTAGGTGTGGGGGTAGGGTAGGTGTGGGTGTGGGGAGTAGGGGGTAGGTGTAGGGGTAGGGTAAGTGTGGGTGTGGGTAGGTGTGGGGGTAGGGTAGGTGTAGGTGTGGGGGTAGGGGGGAGGTGTGGGGTAGGGGTAGGTGTGGGTGTGGGTGTGTGGGGTAGTGGAGTGGGGTAGGTGTGGGTGTAGGAGGTAGGTGTGTGGAGTGTGGGTAGGTGTAATGGGGGGTAGGGTGGGTATGGGGGTAGGGGTAGGTGTGGGGGAGTAGGGTAGATGTGGGTGTGGGTGGGTGTTGGGGTAGGGTAGGGTAGGAGTGTGGGGGAGTAGGAGTTAGGAGTTATGTGTTCACACAGAATCCCACCACGTTGTTACATCATCATAAGTATTTTTTTATATTGTGTTTGGGGGTAGGGTAGGTGTAGGTGTAGGTGTGTGGGTGTCGGGTGGGTGTGGGTGTGGAGTAGGGTGTGGGAGTAGGAGTGTGGATTGTGGGGGTAGGGTCGGTGTGGGGTAGGAGTAGGTGTGGGGGTAGGGTAGATGTGGGTGTGGTGGGCAGTGTTAGGGGTAGGGTAGGAGTAGGTGTGGGGGTGGGGTAGGAGTTTTGTGTTCACACACGAAATCCCACCACGTTGTTACATCATCATAAAGTATTTTTTATATTTGTTTGTATTTTTGCAGGTTGGGAGATGTCTTAAGTTGATTGTATTCACAGAAAACTCCACTGCGTGTTTTCATTATCGCATACGTGTTATTTGTTTTACATTTTTGTGTTTTATTTGGGGTCGATGGAATTGATTTTATTCACATGAAAAGAAGTAACGATGGATGGTATTACCTTTGTTGTTTGCTAGTTTCTTTATTTTATTCTTTGTTTGTGTTTTTTTTTCGGTTTGTCCTATGTACATAAAACAAAGCTTAATACATGTCAAATAATCACGATCAAACGATTTTAAGCTTAATGTACCTGTGTTTTCCTGACATTTATTTTCAATCATGAATTGTAAAGGTAAACAGATTTGAATGTTGGTTATCACGAATGATTGCGTAAAATCAAGTGCGAGCTTTTGTCAAACACAGCTTTTCATTTGTACATTTATATTATTTTTCTTGGCCCAGTTGACCTGTTCTGTAACAGTTATGAATTATACCCACAAGTTATAGCATATAAGTGATAGATATATAAGAGTGAGTGAAGAAATGTAACAATATCACAGCAGAGGAAGGTAGGACAGGTAAATGGTCTGTTTGACTGCATGAGCAACTAAACTGATGTACCAAAAGATACACGCCTGGTGTTTTATAGAATATAGAAAAACCTATGTACATAAACTTTTGTCCTTACGCCCAAGGTGTGGAATTTCAACATTACTTACTGGTGTTTCCCCTATTATGGAAGCAAAACTGTGTCATCTAACCGAACACAAGTAAATGGATAGAGTTAAATCTGGTGGTGTGTGATCCTGTGCATAGAGTCCCTAATCACAAATCAGTTGAAGTTAAGCAGCGTTGATCGAGGAGAGTCCTTGGATGGGTGGCCGGGCTTCGCAGCTATATATAGACTTATGATAGTTTCTTGGACTGCTGTCCTGCCCCACAACGAAGCACATGTGACACATATATGGTCTCGCCCCAGGCAAGTGAATTAAAAATTGCCTCTGTTCATCAATATTTAGTGAGTGCCTCACAGGCAGGTTGGAGTTGTAACGAGTTAGCGCACTGAGCGCGCACAAGTGATTCAGATATTATTATCATATTAACAGCCTAATTTGGGAGACTGTCAGATGTAAAGAGAGATGAGGTTCTGCTGTTACTTAAAAGTACAAATCTAAATAGAAATGTTCGTCCCTTTTCTTGGGTTTACACTTTTAAGTTTTCAGTATAAAAGGCAGGGCAACTGTCACGGGGTGAGTTCAGGTGTTTATAACAGTTAAAATTACAAACATTTCCTTTCCAGGTATTTCTTATGTGTATGGACTAACACTGACAACAAAAGATGAGACCCAGGGGACTATAGGACCCAACCCTGTGACTGTCCAAGTGTGACTATGTCGTTACTTAACAGGAGAAACACTTTTCAATAACCATGAGTAGGCAGAGAGCTGCAGACCCAGGTTTCACAGACATTGCAACTTACAGACCATCTGCAAGCTCATCACTCTATGATGAGAAGTGTTACACAGGATTTTAGAGATCGGACAACTCTCATCTTATCTTGTGATTTATCCAGTAATTCCCTACAACTGTGCGATTTGATCGTGTTGAATGTGAGAGGATGAGGGCAGCTTACAAGTGTACTGCTGCTGCTTACCAAACAATTGCTGACACGGCTGCTTCCAGAAGAAGCAGAGATGGATCTTCTCTTGCTGGGTAAAGGTGTTGATTTCCGTATAACGCTTAAAGGAAGCGTTTACGACACGCATGTCATCTAGATTCGTTGAACAATCCATCCGTGAAGATCCGGGGTAGAATTGGTCTTCAGCAACCCATGCTTGTCGTAAGAGAGGGGACTAACGCGATCAGGGTGGTCGAGCTCGCTGACTTGGTTGACTTAGTACATGTCATAAAGTATCCCAAATGCGTAGGACGATGCTCATGATGTTGATCACTGGATTGTCTGTTCCAGATTCGATTATTTACAGACCGCCGCCATATAGCTTGGAATATTTCTGAGTGCGGCGTAAAAACTAAACGCACTCACTCATAATTAAACAATACAAATTTTTATCTTACATTTTTTTGAGATATTTAAAAGGATGTATATTTGTAGTTGTCGTCGATCTAACTTATGACTCAGATGAAAAACATATATGCAGTCTCTGCATCCATTCCAACTGTAATGTATTCAACCCTGTTGCGAATAATTACTGCACCCGTCCATTTCAGATGCCGTTTTGTTTGCTAAAACTCGTATATATATCGCATTTAACTAAAACTCTTGCCAATTATATGCGATAATGGGATTCGTCAGTGGTTTTGAACTGCGACACACTTTTGATAGTCAGGACGAATATGTTTTCTGACATCACTGTGCCCTGGGCTTATTAATGAGCACTACAAAATACTGTAATTTCGCGCAGCACCAACATCGTGAAAGAGGAAATGAGATGTAGTGATGTAGGTTGATCCAGCGTTGAAAATTCAAATTCGAACCGTGTATTTGGCAGTCGTGTTGACTTCTATACTGAAATACACGTGTTGGTATCCTTAAAACAAAATGACGTCCGAATAGGAGCGCAAACAGACGCACATCTACCATTGTCTGTATAACGGCAGGAAAACGCTCATTCCATTTTACGCTACACTCTGTTGTGCCTCTTGAAGTAGTCCAGAGTAAACCTGGATTCGATGGAAAACATAAGAGTTTTGCAAACCACGATTGGCCCAGTGCTACTGCTCTTGACATCAACGATGTCTTGCAGTAATGGCAACACGTGGACGTCAGGTGTGCAGTTTCCATCTATGCTGCCGATTACGAATCGCCTATTCACTCACTCTAATCCTCGTAGCTCTGTCAAGGGACATCACCAATTTGAAGGGACCTTTGGCACAGTTCCGTAACGTAAGATGAAAGAGTCTTGTGCGCCAATTGTCGTTCTTGGTCGACTAGATCGACCTCTGTCATCAACGTTTTACGTCAAGAGGTCGTTCCACAATGCACTGTGTTGTTCCGACATCCAACATGCTGATTGCACGTTCCTAACGTGACAGAAGCCCGCATGTGAAACAGAGCTGCACAAAGGCGAAAATGTTTAATTAAGTTTAAAGCAATAAGCAGAACAACTTTCAATCTGGTTTGCATGAGTGAAATGTACAGCAACACACCAACATGTTTTCACAGTGTGTTTCCTTTTTAGCCCAACCTTGTTCTGTGCAGATCATTTAGAACAGAAACTTGAGACATGTTTACACGAAATTCGTAACCCGTTGTGAATGGAATAATCATTTTTAAACCCATCAATCCGCACAACTTGGTTCCAAAATTGTATCAACCCGGAAATAAAACATGTTTTACAATTTACAGGAAACTTCGTGATCTTGGTATAAGTGGGAATACTTTGTGTTCCATTGCAGCTGAGCCAGGGGAGACCAGCCATAGCACCGTCTCCTCCAAAACTAGCACTGGCTACAGGGAAGGGCAGCAGGTTGAGTTCCGGTGCCAGGGGCTGTTGGAAAACCTGCCGGAGACTTCCTGTGGTTCCGGTACCGTGGCAACACCTTTACGGTCATTACCAGTCTGGCCAGACTAAATCCTCCTATCCAAGTCAGGAACTTGCACCTCTGAACGAATACGTCAGCTCACTCTGAATGTCAGCAGACTGGACAATGGGATGATCATCAGATGTGCCTGCCAAACCACTCTACAATCCCAACGCCTACGGGATCCGACAAATGCAGCTCTACATGTTGGCAAACTGACACCATGACAGTTTTCTGTAAGCAAATATATATCAAGAAGGGGATATGTTTATTATACTTCACCAAGTAATGTATGTGACTCGAGATCTCCTGACAAGTTCAGTAATGTTTTAACTGTTGTTTTTGAAACCACCCAGCTGGCGTGCTTTTGATAAGACTTCGTTCTGTGAATGTTGAATTTAAAACGAATAAAAACAGAATGTGAGTGGGTGGGTGGGTATTCAGAGCTCGCTGAATTTGTTGATTCAGTCTTTGCATCCCAATTGTTTAGATCTATAATTTATACTGTTGATCACTAGGATTAATCTGGTCAGACTCAATTATTTTGCAACCAATATAGCTTGATTATTGCTAACAGAGGCGTGAAACAGCAAACAAATTGTTTAAGCTCCATACATCGATGTCGTCAGTGTTGAGGCAGTTTATGCTTTCAGATACGCCGTTTCAGTGACAGTGACCCCGATGTCAGCTCAACCCATCCAGGGGACACACACACTGTCAGGCGACACCGTCAATGCCTGAAGTGTAACGCTGTTACCAACCCACCAGCGACCTACACCTGGCAGAAGAAGGAGAGGATAATTCCACATCACCTGGCGATGAATTGAGACTTTCTAATATACAAATTGAAGATTCTGGAACATACACATGTTTGGCCACCAATGTTGTTGGGGGTGTGACGTACACTACTGCATCAAAGTCCCTCAACATCAATGTTGGTGAGTACAGACTACTGGTTTTGTTATATATTTGATATCAGTTCTGAAACAAATTACTCACTTAAGGACCTTTCTGGAAGATCCTGAGTTATTCTGGACAAAGTGATATTCTTATTAATTAGACAGACAATTTGTTGCCTAGGTTGGAGAAGGTTGTGGTATATTACCGGTATATGACCTGAGAGACCCTTTTGAATATTTATTGCTTCCACAGCACTGTAGACGTCTGAATCATAATATCAAGAATATTACTCATCCTTAATAGTTTGTGTATGTACCTTGCTTGTACTGTGGTCAATAGTATTAATCAGGATCAATCTGGGACTGCAGATTTGAGCCCTGATTTCGAAACGTGACATTTTTCATGTTCGAAGTTTATTACTTGCTGAAGTAAAGTAAATCCTTATTTATTTACAAATGCACATGAGATTGTAGCAGCCGAGGCTTTAAAGTGCTATATAGCAGGATGAATAAGGTACTGATATGGCAGATATATATCTGAAGTTGTTGTAGGAATGAGCTTGTATATCTTTGCACGAGCATGATCATCTAACTGTGACTGAACTAATGCATGTATTCCTCTCTGTCTGTCTCTCTCTTCACCAACATCTGCAGTTGCTACAACCACATCCCCTCCCACTACAACAGCTACGAGTACACAAAGACCTTCTCCTGGAAATACTGACGCTGTTAGACCAGGACCTCCAGGTATGTTGACCTGTTAACTGTAGTCATGTGTCAGTCACATGTCTGTCATGTCTCTTCATATCAGGTCTGTCATGTGCTGTGCTGTGACGATATACTTCTGTCATGTGACATTATATCTATCATATGATGAGCTGTAGCTACACCTCTGTCATGCGATGTGCTGTGACGATATACTTCTGTCATGTGACATTATATCTATCATATGATGTGCTGTAACTACACCTCTGTCATGCGATGTGCTGTGACGATATACTTCTGTCATGTAACATTATATCTATCATATGATGTGCTGTAACTACACATCCGTCATGCGATGTGCTGTGACTATACTGTTTTCTATAATTACGATTGTACTATGAGTGTGACTCTGTCGTGTTATGTACTGTGACCTGTTTGTGGTCACAACTAAATCGTTAATTAAAGAAGTTTACATCTTTGCACGGGCACCATCATATGTTTTATTTTTAACTTCGTATGCTTTATTTTGTTATGCGTTGAACTTATTATCAAAACAAAATGTTGCACTTTCAAATTCTATTTCAGATTCAGCTTCATGATGCAATATATTGCTTATGTTATTTACATGTTTACATTGTATTTCAGTTCTCATGACATCTTTCTTTCAATCATCTCATCCACAGGAAAATATTTCCACTCCAAAAATAGCATTTCATTCGCCATTTGTCGCAGTAGTTCACTGTATATAATATATGTCATTTTATATGACCGCTTCTTGTTCTCAGTAACAAAGCGGTTAAAACTTCAAACAGTCATGGTAACATTGCTTTGATGTCTAATATTTTGTAGGTGACACCGCTAGAAGGAGAACATTTGCTGCACAGCTTTATGTGTGTGACGTATTTTATGTTCTCAGATACGCTCAGTGACACTTACGCCGTTGTCAGCTCAACCTTGCAGGAGGCACATACGTCTGAATTACACCTGTAGAATTTAACCTTCACGTTTGTCCTTTCTACAGTAGTTGAAAATTGTTCAATATTTATCTTAGATTTCCGACAGCATTTTTTGCTTTTGAGTTTATTTATATGAATAAAGAAGAAATCACATAAAAATAAATTACAGAATGGGTGTGTACAAAATCAGGATGTGAAATATTCTCCATGACATTGTTGTAAAATCATTTTATTTTATAATTTATATCAGATTTGAGTGGCTTCTATAAATGATGGCATATAGTGCTCAAAGGAAAGTATACACTATGTTTGACCAAACTTGAAAATACAATAAAACATCTATAAACATATGTTGACTGACAGTGAAAGACACATGGTATCAAAGTCTGAACTTTTGCACCAATGTGTCTGTACGTGTGTTCCCGGTAAGGATAATGCCTGTACGCGTGTTCCCGGAAAGGATCTGTCTGTACGCGTGTTCCCGGTAAGGATATGTCTGTACGTGTGTTCCCGGTAAGGATATGCCTGTACGTGTGTTTCCCGGTAAGGATCTGTCTGTACGCGTGTTCCCGGTAAGGATAATATGTCTGTACGTGTGTTCCCGGTAAGGATGTGTCTGTACGCGTGTTCCCGGTAAGGATATGTCTGTACGTGTGTTCCCGGTAAGGATATGTCTGTACGTGTGTGTTCCTGGTAAGGATGTGTCTGTACGTGTGTTCCCGGTAAGGATATGTCTGTACGCGTGTTCCCGGTAAGGATATGTCTGTACGTGTGTTCCCGGTAAGGATGTGTCTGTACGCGTGTGTTCCCGGTAAGGATATGTCTGTACGCGTGTTCCCGGTAAGGATATGTCTGTACGTGTCCTCCCGGTAAGGATATGTCTGTACGTGTGTTCCCGGTAAGGATATGCCTGTACGTGTGTTCCCGGTAAGGATGTGTCTGTACGTGTGTTCCCGGTAAGGATATGTCTGTACGTGTGTTCCGGTAAGGATATGCCTGTACGTGTGTTCCCGGTAAGGATATGTCTGTACGTGTGTTCCCGGTAAGGATATGTCTGTACGTGTGTTCCCGGTAAGGATGTGTCTGTACGTGTGTTCCCGGTAAGGATGTGTCTGTACGTGTGTTCCCGGTAAGGATGTGTCTGTACGTGTGTTCCCGGAGAGGATGTGTCTGTACGTGTGTTCCCGGTAAGGATATGTCTGTACGTGTGTTCCCGGTAAGGATATGTCTGTACGTGTGTTCCCGGTAAGGATATGTCTGTACGTGTGTTCCCGGTAAGGATATGTCTGTACGTGTGTTCCCCGGTAAGGATGTGTCTGTACGTGTGTTTCCCGGTAAGGATATGTCTGTACGTGTGTTCCCGGTAAGGATGTGTCTGTACGTGTGTTCCCGGTAAGGATATGTCTGTACGTGTGTTCCCGGTAAGGATGTGTCTGTACGTGTGTTCCCGGTAAGGATATGTCTGTACGTGTGTTCCCGGTACGGATGTGTCTGTACGTGTGTTCCCGGTAAGGATATGTCTGTACGTGTGTTCCCGGTAAGGATGTGTCTGTACGTGTGTCACATAGCTCAGTATGGTTTTATCACTTTATTTCTATTTTTTTTGTGATTTTTTTATGCAACCTTTTGTGGTTCATAGTTTCTTTTGAACACTAGTTTAATATATTAACAGTGAATTTTATGCAATCTTTTGTGGTGTATAGCTTCTTTTGAGCACTAGTTTCTATTAACAATATATCCACAACACACATCTTAAAAGTAGTTTATGTTTTGAATTTAATACACCATCGTCAACTGATAATGATTATTGTGAGGCGTGTGCATATTGCATCCGTCATTTGTTAGTGAGTGAGGGTGTTTAGTTTTACGCCGCGTTTTGCTTTTGCAACATTCCAGGATTATCAAGGCGGGGGACACCAGAAATGTGGCATTTGTTCGATATTAAGTGAAAATCTTAAGATTCAAGTTTTTTTCTTTCAGACAATACTGTAGTGGTAGTTGTGTGTGTCGTCTTTGGGTTGTTGCTGATCGCTGGGACTGTGATTGGTGTGGTCATATACAGGAGAAGATGGAGCAGGAAGACGTGCAAAAACGTATTTCATCATTTCTTTCCTCAGAGAACACAATACTTTCCACACATGAAGTGAAATCAAGAAGGTTTAAAGAGGCACTTTCAGCACAATTTGAGCATTTTCAAATGTAATGCTTACACTTTACTGAGAGTATTTATCAGGCCATGTGTGTGAGAACGAAAGGTTTTATGATAATGGCGGTGTGTGGCCTTGTGTAAAGATCTCAAGTCCGAAATCAGTTAAGTAACGTTGGTCAATGAGATTTCTTGGTAGGGTGATTGTGTTTGGCAGACTGAGTTCTGAGACGTTTTGGGGCTTCTGTCCTGCCCCACAACGAATTCGAAGCACATGTAACACACGTCTCCCTCCCTAGTCATGTAAATTTCTTCATAAATTTCCTCTGTTCAACCAGTAGAGAATGGGCACCCTGGGGGACAAGTCATATGTATGTTAGCATTAACCGGGTAATAATATGTTAACGCCTCGGGCATGCAATTCAGTCCTGCCCCACAATGAAGCACATGTGGTATCACCTTAGGCATGCGAGTTTTTTCCAAATTACATATGTTAACACAGCAGTTATTGCGTTCCCAGCAGGATAAGACATATGGCACCTCACAGGGTTATCCGAAGTAATAATGTCCATTAAGTTCCATGCGCTTAGAGCATGCCCGTGCGGCGTGGAATTCAGCGCCATACATGTGGACCTATTATGATAAGTCAATCTAATTAATTAATACATATTATACAGCTTTTGTACAGTATTTATTTATCAAATACAGTATTAGTGTGTCAATATGAAACGTTATTTTGCAGAAGTGCTTGATGAAAGGCCCTATACAACACTGCAACATGGAGCGAGTGTCCTACATGAATATGGAGTCATCAGGAACGACACCACACAGGGGACGTGTACGTCTCAGTCAAAGGTACGTATTTCTTGTAAGCGCTTAGCACCCTATAGTGTTCTTAGGAATTATTGAGAAAGTTGTTTCGACAAATATCTAATACATGTGTATAAAGAAGCTTTACTGAAATGAATATGTTGAGATATGATTCTCTAAGTGTCTTTTCGGTGCCTTGCCCTGCTATACGACCGAATGCGTCTAGGTACACTACCAATCAAAGTGGTCAAGTAGCTCATGCGCATCCACTCATTTACCCACGTGACAAAGAAAATTGAAGAGACCCGTGAAACCGCCTCATTTTGTTTCAATATACGCACTAAGCTTCAGAGCCACCCAATAATATCGAAGAACGTTTAACAAGAGACATGACCTCAACCTTCAGGAGGTCTTTATGTATCGATCCGTATTCCTACCGATCCAGTATTGATCTCCAAATGTCACAACAGTCGAGATCGAAGGTGTACTCCGTTTATGACGATTGAAAATTGAGTCATACATCATGAATGCACAAAGTATTTTCTTCAAGTTACACCATTCCATGCAGTTACAGAAATGTACATGGTCGACAAATTTTGCAGGAAAATATCAAATTTGCTGCCCGATGAACCTACTTGGTCCAGGTGATCATTTAACTTGCCTTGGTGTGTGTGTCATCCAGGAAGTGTTATACGCTATCTGTTTCTGATCCAGACTTAATTATTTACAGCCCGCCGTCATATACCTGGAATATTGTTCAGCGCAGCGCTAAACAATAAACAAGCACAATTTAAACATTAAAATTACATTGTGTCTCATTGTGTGGGTCAATTCACATTCGTTCATGTGGCTGCTGGAGACTAAGGTGATCGTAAGTCACGAAGGTAACCTTTGTGCAATGTTAAAGAATGGCAGTTAAGGTTAACCTTAGTAAAGGTTGCTTCATGAAAGGAGACCCAGTCTAACACCTGGTAAATATTTATTACGCAAGGATACAAAGTACGCGAAGATAGAAAGTACATCCTACATATTCTACAAGACGATTCCCTTTCTTTCAGATGGAGCAATCTATGAAGACTGTCTCACAAACTAAAACTTTTGATTCATTGGAACTTAAACATGCCCTATCTATGTGCCTACTAACGAAAACCTGTATATATGATATTTTGGAGACTATTTTTAAAAACTTGTAAGCTTCCGGTGTGGATTCGGTGGCAGCTGAGAAGCATTCAGTAAACTTACAAGACAGTAGGAGTACATGTTCAGGTAGCAGAGTAACACAGTTTATTAAAATATAACGTATTTCAGGGCAAAAGGAATATCAAACGTACAATATTTATTCCGAGTTTCAAAAATGATCTTTGTACAGTGAATCTTCACTCACAAATATGAACATGTTGATGTTGGGTTTTAATTATGTGGTGAATATGTTCGGCCCTTCTTAAGTAGTTGGGTGTAAGAAATTCTCCAAGCCTTCAAATCAGTTCAATTACTGTGAAAATGAGGACATTGTAAACAGAAACATACCTTTGTGATAAACATGCAATGTTACCCTTATGTAAACGTTGACAGACGCCCTTAGTATTAACCACTGGATGAAAAGATTAATACGGCGACCACACCCATGGAGTTTTATGAACCAGGATGTGTTTAACAGCATTTTCATTTGAAGCAGATTATCAGTTACAATCACACAACCTTGTGTTTACAGTGTTACAGATTATCAGTTACAATCACACAACCTTGTGTTTACAGTGTTACAGGTTATCAGTTACAATTACACAACCTTGTGTTTACAGTGTTACAGATTATCAGTTACAATCACACAACCTTGTGTTTACAGTGTTACAGGTTATCATTTACAATCACACAACCTTGTGTTTACAGTGTTACAGGTTATCAGTTACAATCACACAACCTTGTGTTTACAGTGTTACAGATTATCAGTTACAATCACACAACCTTGTGTTTACAGTGTTACAGGTTATCAGTTACAATCACACAACCTTGTGTTTACAGTGTTACAGGTTATCAGTTACAATCACACAACCTTGTGTTTACAGTGTTACAGATTATCAGTTACAATCACACAACCTTGTGTTTACAGTGTTACAGGTTATCAGTTACAATCACACAACCTGTATGTATCCTTATAGGTGCGTGTATAAAATAATACTTTTATATAACCGTTTGGAGTAAACTATACAAATGTTTCTGCAAGGAAAGCCTTTGATATTCTTGTTATGTATAGTCTGTGTTACAATGTAGTCTCTTTTCTGATGAGGTGATAACGGGCCACATATAATCCCGTTTGTTAGTGCTTGTGTTACTTTGGTGTAAATGCTTCAACGAAGGGGCAATGTGAAAACAGTCAGAGAAAATTATTCGAGGAAGATCATTAAATTTTGTTGAAACTGTGCAAATTTCAACAGCTTTGGTTTGATGCATGTGGTTCCTCAAACAATATTATGGATCATATTTTACTGAAGGACATTAATGTTGAGTTTAAGGGGGAATGTACGCACAAAACTCAATGTTTATTTTTTCATGAATCACAGCAAAACTGTGATGAGTAATTATTTAGTTTAATCGACAATTTCTATTTTACCTTTTCGAAAGCTAGAAACCTAAACACGTGTGAAAATAACAATCTATTGTGTTTTCAAAGTTAACAGCTTTGGTATAAAGCATTTGGTTGCTAAAAATATTGTGATTAATATTTTACTGAAAGACATTAATGCTGTTTTGCGAAGTATTAACACGTCTTAAAATGACAATCTGCTGTGTTTTCAAAATTGAACGGGTCAGGTTTATCCCCCTTAGATTATGATTAACAAAGGCTACCTGATCCTATGTGTTGTCAAAACGGAAAAAAATGTCTAGTGACCTTTTATGGTGAGAAGCTATGGCCTCCAATGAAACGTCTGATTCCATGGAAGTACTCTTTCAGACAAGGCCAAACCATACACTTGTGAACCCAGTCGAAGGTTTCCTGAACATGGAAGTCACGGTATGGAAGCGATGACAATGACGAAGATGAGGGTCCTTTAACAAGTCGGTCGCATCATCCAACCTTGTCGATCTTCGAGGCAACCGTGGTAAGAATGTCCCACAGATATTTATGACTATTGCTATATTTCCATGAGCGAAAACGTAACATTCTTCGATATATTTGTCATACCTGGTAACTTGCATATCTCGTCAGCCAACAACTACACATTGTGCATCACAATACGACAGTATAGCAGATGACAGTGACATTATAGTCGAATCCAAGCTTGTTAAAATACCTCTTCTCCCACACCCACACATCAAGTGTACTTGTCTTAAGTGTATAAATAAACAAGCCCTTCGATAATTTTCGAGAAAAAGACGTTACCAGAGTTTCACGTTCGTTCATAAAAATATATGAAATAAAAATAAAGATCTTTTGCGTAAAATCACAAAACACAACCTGAATGTGCACAACTCTTTCAGTTCTCTGGTCGTATTTTGGAGGTGTAAGGCGTTATGATCTGGGCTAAGATAACATGTGACGTGAGTCATTGTGATTGAGGGGAAATTGAATGCTCTGGGTTACCGAGACCAAATGTTTAACGCTTTACCGTTTTTGTGGCAGAAGGGTCCTGGATTGACGTGTCAAAACGATAACGCCAGACCACAGGTAAGATCGCCTAATTAATAAAATGGAGACGTTTACGACGCAAACCGAATCCTTTAACAATGCTGAGGGAACTACACAAAATCCTCTCATTGAAGCGAAGGTGCCAGGACG
This sequence comes from Haliotis rubra, assembly GCF_003918875.1. Lineage (NCBI taxonomy): Eukaryota > Metazoa > Mollusca > Gastropoda > Lepetellida > Haliotidae > Haliotis > Haliotis rubra. Next base: position 5,707 of record NW_025765393.1, on the reverse strand, counting down.
TAGGTTCATTTCATGACATCCCGAAGGGCAACCCGGAACTGCAATCCAAATCATATATTGCAGCATTTCTATCGAGGGCATAGTGAAAGGGGGTAAGTTGATCAGTTTTACTGTCTTGGCCCAAACAGTTTCTGCTTTGAACATTCAATATTTTTTATGTACAATGCTATCAAGTTAGTGAGTGAGTGAATTTAGCCAGGACAATTCAGTCCTAGTTAAACTCTGCACGGTTTCACAGTTTTGTCACAAACGGAGCACAAAAATGATGGTATATCTGAATTTCTCTCAAATAGCATACTGTTGAACAGCCGACACATCGGTGTTTTGTTTTTCAAATTGCACAATGGATTAAAAAGTTACAAATAATATACAAATACGTATGTGTAGAGAATTGAATGAACTTTCAATATTGCATTGTCAAACTCTATGTTCTAAGAGAGTTCCATGGTCCTGAAAAAGGACCTTCAATTGTTACACGGGCAGGGTGCGGTGGTTTTCTCCACTCGTTTTCTCACGGGATATTTCCCGCCATGGGTGAGGTACCGGTGATAACTATCCTTGATTCAGACTTGCAGTAGACACGTGTAAATGTGTCATCGCAGACATCATTCCCTCAAGCATACTCTGGGGCGTGAGTGAGTGAGTGAGTGAGTTAAAATTTCAAAGCCATATCGTGACTAAATCCAAGTTATAGATTAATATTAATCAAGGTAAATTATAAAAACAAACTGTCAACGAAGGACACAGATAGAAATTTAAAACTAATGACTAAATCTAAAACATTTTAACTATACACGACAATACAATATAAAACCGGCCAGCTATAGATCGCCAACAAACTGAAGGTAGATCACCATACTAAGGACCATGGGGACTTACAGTACATTTGCTTCCTGCATGGGCCCCAGCTGGATTCATCCCTTCAGCTGTTAGCAATTTATAATAGTCTAGCCATACATTAAAATACACATATTCTACGATTAAAATGTGGCGATTTTTAATTGACTTTGATTGTTTTTGGACGTACGTACCTGCCCTCTCAGGAGGGCATATACAGGGACGTATCCCAGGCACTTCTTGCATGTTCAAGCTTTAGTCTTAGTGCTGTCCATTTTGACGATATGTCCAACTGTACCTACAGAATCGTTTAATGTATAATCTAACCATATGTGACCATATTCTGAAAAATAGACTCATTTATTCATCAGAGTGAGGAGAGACGGCCCAGCAGTAGGACATTGCCGGTATTGAATTACGGCAACCGAAGTATTCTACTACTCCACTGACAACTGTGTCAATGTAACAGTAACTCAAATATTTAATTTTGAACGCTTATTTATTTTAGCGAGGTCAGGACGGCCAGTCCAACAACAAACAGGGGCATTACACATATACCCGGAGATAAATTTGAAGACGCCTAAACATAAAGGATGTACCGGAGACGGCTGGATTATACATTGATAACGTTCTTAGCAATGAGAGTATGGGTCAGGTGAGTTAACGCTTTATTAATTGAATTTCAAGGTTAGCGAGCTATGAGAACAGTAATCATACAAATCATATAATCATGATTCCAGTTTTCAAAGGCTCTGTGTGGGTTTGAAAACACAGGTGCTGCGATATTTGTCCCATGTGTATAGTTCCATCATCACACCTGACAAGGCAGGAAGAGACAATGCATCTCCCCCCTCCTCCTGGCTTTACATCTGTGACCCGTGAAGATCCGGACTAGAATTGGTCTTCAGCAGCCCATGCTTGTCGAGAGGCGTCAACAGGATGGGGTTGTCACGCTCTTTTTGTTTGGTTGCGTGCCATCGTATCCCAATTATGTTGATTGATGCTCATAATGTTGATCACTGAATTGTCTGTCCCACACTCATTTATTTACAGTCCGCCGCTATATGGCTGGAATATTGCAGAGTACATCGTTAAACAACGACATTAACTACAAAAATAATCAAATTGGTCAGATGCAAAATGCAAAATTACCTACAATTACCTGCATAAAACATTTCCAAAATGAGGTTAAATACTATTCTTCTGTGACCCGTGAAGATCCAGGTTAGAATTGGTCTTCATCAACCCATGCTTGGCGTCAGGTCATGTTCATTTACTTGGTTGAGACATGTACACATTGATTAATGATCATAATGTTGATCACTTTGACTCGATCACTGGACTCGATTATTTCAGTGAAAAACAATGTCAGCACTGATATTCAGGGGTCTGTTTCATATAGTTCCCTTAGTCTATTGTCACACCAAATTAATTGATGTTTCATTGCTATCAGAAAGGTATGTCTGCCCGTTAAGATTTCCTCCACGTCATTTCTTCTGAGATGACTATTCCTTTCTGATCACGAGATATATAAATCTCAATCGTCCTTGAATATTTCGGGGTTCATCAGCGAAATACGTTTCTTCACGTCGTCGTACAGCCCATCAACTATCTGCTCCTTCTCCTCCAGAGATCGGGAATCTGAGAGACCATTCATGAAGGTGCTGTTGCTCCAGTTCCTGTGAGCAGAAACATACATCCTGGCAAACTCCTCCCTTTCATCAATTCCTTCTTTGTCCTTCTTCTCTCTCCAATTGTTGTAAAATACATCAGGGTTCACTGCAGCTTCAGCTGACAAGAGGGTTAATCCTGACCTTGAAACGGGTAACGTTTTGTTATCGAATGGTTTTGTCATCTGCTCCATGTTACGCAAACAAATGGACAAATTTGTATTGACGAACTCTTCTTTGGAGATTTTACCAGATTCACTGTATTCCTTCCATACCCCATTCAGTAGTCCCGCAAGGGAATACATAGTGTATTTATTTTCTCCAGTGTTTCTGTCCTCAAACTCAGCAACGGTACCTACGACAAGTAAGCCTCCCGTTTCAGTTCTCTACTTCTTCTCAGTAAAAATGTCTCCCCAGTCCAACTCCGGCTTGCTTGTGTAGTGCAGCCGTTTCCTCAGTACTACTCTTGGCATCTTTGTAAATCGAGTTCTTGAAGGTGGTTGAAGTCCTTGACAACCACTGGACAGACGTCATTGACATCATGAAATGCATTGAGTTTGAAGGTACACACTGCTTGTAGAAGTTTGTCCCTGAAGCAAGAACATAGACATTGTCCATTTCCAGGAGGTAGGACGGTGGATCAGGGATGATTCCTGACATACGTTTGAAGAGGGAATTGAAATCGTTCATTTCAAAGTCTTCATAGATCACCTGAACTGGGTGTTGGGGCCATGATGATCTTTCAGAGTTGCCAGCAACTCACCGAAAATGGCCATGGCAGTAGAACCATCAGCTGCACCATAGTCGGCAATGTTGAAGACCGAGTCCTTTGTCAGTAAAGGAAATGGTTTTGGCCAATCTGAGAATCGTTTCTCGCACTGGTTCGACATTTAAACAGTTTGTTTTCCGAGTGTTGATCCATAACTTCCGTCACCTGTTTTCCATATGGGCGATATGCTTTAGGAATATCTTCATAGTATCTCACTGGTACAGCTATAGAAACCCTTTGTGAATGCGTAGATGTCTTCTGATTTCTGGAATAGAGTATCCTGATGGACATTGTTGATGCAGTTTTTGTTTTCTAATTATAGTAAGTTGCATGCAATCCCGTTGTGGAATGGTGGCCTGAAGAAAAGACAAATAATATATTCGCTCACTGGTTTTACTATCACCACTGCCTAGCTCCCCGTATCCACACATGTATGTACCATTCTGAATATTGATGAGATTATTAATGTGAGGTGAGTTTTAACGTCGTGCTTGAGAAAATTTCGCTCATATAACGACGTGCATGCGTGTGTATGGGTAATGTGCGGCTGCTTGTACTAGCCCAGACTGAAGCTGGTTTTATAGTGCTAGCCCACGGAGATACCATGCCGCAGTGAAGCATTAATATCCCACTCAGACACATTATATACTGACTCCGAGGCGACCAGTCCCTTTGTTGTACCCATTAATGCCGAGCGCCAGGCAGTGACCATCAAGCACCATATTTTAACGTCTTTTGGTATGACGGTTAGGGGATCGAACCGCGACCTTCCCGCTTCCGGGCGGACGCTCTTAATCACTACACCATGGAGGCGGTCGATGAGAATATTATGATTATTAACAACAAGACTGACTGGATTGACTGAATTTGATTTGCGCCGCTTTTAGCAATATTCCAGCAACATCACGGCGGGGACACTAGAAATGGGCTTCACATATTGTACCCATGTGGGGATTCGAACCCAAGCCCTTCCGGCGGTGTGACGAGCGAACGCTTTTACTTCACTAGGCTACCCCACCGCCCAAATACCAACAAGAACAATAATATGAAATAATACGATGTCTTTATAAAATTGCGTTTAGGGGCACTGGTTGATGAAAACATTCATTTTGAATATGAAACTGATTAACAGCATCACAGTCAGAATTGTATTTCTATCGATTGTGGACAGTTTGAACAACACAGGTATTTGCAACACACGGCTAAGATTTCCAGGTCAACTGTTTACACTTTCTGTCGACTCCAGCAAATATGTATTGTAATCTGATAACACCCTGAACAAGCAAGGAGCACTCTAAAGTCACTCCACCACAGTGCCAACTCCCCTTCGCAAGGATAATAACCTATGTTTCAGTTTCAAAGCACAAGAAACATGTACATGTACCATGCACCTTTGGCATGTGTTGGGCAATCTGCCAATCTCAGCAGGTTCGTGTGAGTCACCTGGTGTTCCTGGAGTCAAGTTCTAAAACAACAAGTGCGTAACCGCCTCCGTGGTGTAGTGGTTAGAGCGTCCGCCTGGAGCGAGAAGGTCGCGGTCTGATCCCCGACCGCGTCATACCAAAAAGACGCTAAAATATGGTACTTTGTTGGTCCCCGCCTGGCGCTCTCGGCATTACCGGGTACAAAACAAGTAGTGGTCGGCTCGGAGTCAGTATAATGTGTCTGAGTGGGTATTCATGCTTCACCTGCGGCGTGGTATTCCGTGGGCTAGTACTATAAAACCAGCTTCAGTCTGGGCTAGCACTATAAAACCAGCTTTAAGTCTGGGCTAATACAAGGACCGGGTACATACACTCGCGCATGCATCGTCGTCATATGAGCGAAATATTCTCAAGCACGACGTGGCTAAACCCAATTCCCCACCTCAATTTCACCTCAATTCTAAAACGAGCGCTTTCAGAAAGATTCTCTAAACCGTAATTCAATACTTGTAATCATATGTCCGGTATGTAAACACACGCGGAGTTTCTTTATTTTGTTAGGAGCGGCAGATATACAGCTGTACATATGGCCTTTCTTTGTCAGGCAGTGGCTATTCTCAACAGTGAAGTGCTTTGAATTGATGAACTATGCGCGTTCATCTAAACAACATTGTATGGATAGACTGTGCGTGTGTGTTCATAAAACGTAGCTCCCCCAGTTAGGACCAAATATTGTGTCGACATCTGTTTTGTAATCGTTCAATAACTGAACTCACTGTCGGTAATGTAACTAAGGAGTGAGGCGAGGGGAGTGAGCGAGTTAAGATTATAAGTCACATCGGCAATATTCCAACCATATTGTGACTATTTAAAGCTATAACGTCATATAATAATCATTGTAAAACATGTCGGCGAAGGACAGTAAAGATGTACCGAATATCACAGTTATAACTGTAAACTGGCGTATGAACATCTAAAACATCTTACATGAAAGACAATAGAATACC